>NC_091792.1:145848257-146151287 GCF_041296235.1 Equus asinus
TCTGTAGTTTCCATTCTGGCATTCTGATTTGAGAAATATCCTCTGTTAACACTAAGTAAAATTTAAATGAGGTGTTTTAAGTCTGTTAGAGTCAACAAACCATTAAATGGGCTCTCCCATAGGTATCTATGTGGAAAACAGAATGGTATTTACATTTGCAAGCACTTAGTATTTGAGCTTTTGGCACAGACAGTTGGTGGCAGGAGGCAGTACTTAAGGGCAAAATAGGGTACTGCCCCTTGCAAATCTGCCGAATTTAACCCCACTGTTTCTCCCTTACAGGACGAAAACATAATGCGCTCCATGCAGCTCTTTGAAAATGTGATTTAACTTGTGGAATACGTCCTCAATCAAACACATGTGAACTATTCTACCACACTTAAAGTTGGAGCTACCACTTTTAGCATAGATTGCTCAGCTTTACACTGAGGCATATTATGCAAACGAGCTTTGTTTTAATATAAAGCAATCCCCAAAAGATTTGAGTTTTCCAGTTATAAATTTGCATCCTTTTCATAATGCCACTGAGTTCATGGGATGTTCTAAATCATTTCATACCCTGTGAATATTCAAAAGTAATAGAATCTGGCATATAGTTCTATTAATTCTTTAGCCATGGAATTATTGAGGCTTTCACATTATCAGTGATTTTAAAATGCCAGTGTTTTTTTGCTACTCATTTGTATGTATTCAGCCCCAGGATTTTAAATGGTTTTCTAAAATACTGGCATCTGCATTTAATTTCCAGAAATTAATTTTCATGTTTGTATGCTGTAATTCTATTTGCATACTTTAAGTAAACAAGATTACTACAATTAAAAAAAAAACGCATAGCCCCAGTTTCTATGGATTTGCTGCCTTCTGTTAAAGACATTCATTTATCTGGCATTTTTTATAACATGAAACAAATTAATTTATCACCAGATATAAGCATATGCCTAATAAAGCTTATTTAATAAGCATTTCTTAATTTTTCATAATACATATCACAGCCAAGGCCTCCATGATGTATATAATTTGGGATTTGTTCAATCCTACAGGTTGACTGTTTTCTATTGTGTCGTTAAGTGGAAGCCCAAGACAGTGGGAAACAAAGTGAGGCTGCTTATAGGCATATGCAAAGGGTCAGGCTATCTGCCCTCCAGTACATGGTAATGCTTTATAACAAGTAATGCTTAACAGCATTAAAGGCCAATTCCATCCCCTTTCCTCTGACCCCCTCAAGGCACCTTTGTATTACACAACATTCAGGGACAAAGAAACCTTGACTACCCCAATGCCTACTGGGGACAAAGAGTAAGCAGAATTCACTTTGAAAGCAACAGTGATTCCATTATATCAAGAACTACAATACTAAAATTCAGTAGAAAATGACTATAAGTGCTAAGCAACTTATCTAGATTGCATTATGACTTAGCTCATCATAAAACTCCAATAATTCAGATTCTTTTTAATGATCTTAAGCCAAAATTCTAAAGTTGTTACAATATTACTAAAGATACACACACCTTCCCTGTGCTGCAGAAATATCACAAAGACCAAGAGGCTACAGTAGGAGGAAATCTGTAACTGTCTTTGCAACAATAAATCAGGTATCTATTCTGGTGTAGAGATAGGATGTTGAAAGCTGCCCTGCTATCACCAGTGTAGAAATTAAGAGTAGTACAATACATGTACACTGAAATATGCCATCGCGTGTTTGTGTAAACTCAATGTGCACATTTTGTATTTCAAAAAGAAAAAATAAAAGCAAATAAAATGTTTATAACTCTACTGTCTATATCATAGGTCTTTATTCCAACAAATTTTGTAATTTCTAGATTAAAAATATTGCATTTTTCTTATGGCACTTTATAGATTTTAGATATCTTCGTCTTTTGAGTGGTGCTAAGTGCAATGAAGAAGAGTAAAGCCAGACCAGTGGGCAGGCAGATGTTTTAGCTAATATGATCTGAGGATGTGACACGAGTAGAGATCTGAGGAAAGAGCGTACCAGACAGGGGTACGAGGACGAAAGGACAAAAGAGCTGAGGGAGGACAAGCATTTCTGCAATTATGACTCTTCAGAAATTACTTATATTCTTTTAAATTACAGCTGTGAGGCTGTATCTGAAGTGAGAATTGCAGAGGTCACTCCAGGTGACCTGAGGCATAGAGCAGAGAAAGTGTTTTCTCTGACGCTTCTGAGATATGATATTGCTGCTCCTGTATAAAAGAGTGACCCTCATTTCCCTCCCTTCAAAAGTCCCAGTCTGCTTTGGATTTGGTGTGGCTCCTCAAGTCCCTGTGGACTCTCTTCTTGCCTTAAGATGGAAGGTCTTATTCTTGCTTTGTTTTTCTTCCTCTATCCGTTTCTCTTGTAAAATGATCCAGAGTCAGCTTCTACTATGACAACACTCAGAACTATGCCTGTAAATTATGTTTTAAAGGCTTTTTAAATTGAATTAATTGTTAAAACACAAGCAGCACAACAAAACCACCGAATACATAAGAGTTTTAAGATTTTAATTTCTGAATATCTCCATGTACCAAATATTTTCAGATTATGAAATACAAAAATAACATTTACTTTAATACAATTAACACCTAAAGTTTAGGTAGTTTTAATGAGTTGTAATAAACAACATACTTAAAAGAGAATTTACACATTAAAAAAAATTCTTAAACTAGAATACTCTGGAAAGAAATTGTCCCAAGCATTCTATATTATAAAATACATATTTACAAACAATAATTAACAGTGAATTCACAAATGTTTGTCCACTAATTTAAATTTCCATAGCCTTGATGAATAAAAAACCCAAGAAATGGCAAAATATCTCAAAATAAGTATAGCTATAAACTGATTGCAAAAGGGATATTATAAATAAAAGGCACTAGAAAATACAAACACATCTACTGTAAACCCAATAATGGTTGTTCACACAAACCACAAAAATATGAAAAATAAACCCCACAAAATTGTACTATTGTAGAACTTTTTTTAATAGCTTTCCATCATTAACCATTCTTTTTTGTTGAAGAATAACTTTTACTATGATTTAGTGGAATTGTATATACTTATCTTAAACTAGTAAATAATGAATGGTGGCTGTGATTTACAAAAGAATAAACTGAAGTGAATCTGAAAAGGTTCCACAGGTCCCCATGGTCAGCGTTTAACATCTGTCACCAGGCAGTAAGAAGATTTTTGCTGGCCTCTTTTTCAACAGCATATGGAGCAGTATGTTGGAATTTTAGCTTTGATGATGATAAGGCTTCCCTGTCAAGAGAAAAAAAAGTGAGCCTCATTAGTATCACGCAGGGTTCCCCTCTTAGGTATTACATTCACAGAGAAGAGCCTAAAAAAGTGTCCAAAACTCAAAAGAAACAAATAAAATGGGATGAGAGCAGAACAATGGAATGAGAAGTGGAATTTTTTTCTATGTTAAATAAAATATAGGTTGTCTCTTATTGTTTTTTTAAAAAATTTAACTAGAGAAGTAGTTAGGAACCAGACTACTGGTATTTGAACCTAGCTTCTGCCAGTGACTTCACTGTCAAATCTGGGGCGAATTACTTCTCTGCACCCCAGTTACTAGATCTTTAAAGGGAGATAACAACAAAATCTACCTCTGAGGACTGCAGTGAGGATTAAACGAGTTTAATGTCTAAAAGCACTCATTAGAGTATCTGGCACGTAACAAGTTCCCAAGCACTCAACAAAGATGGGGTGTGTGGAAGTATGTACCTTCCTAAGACAAATGTGTGTATCACTTAGAAAGAAAATTAAATCAGGCTAAGAATGAACCAACTTCAATTTAAGGCAGATAGTAACCGATGAGTTACAAGAAATGACACTGTGACTGTCTGTAACTGTTATTTTTGTTTCCCCAGAAGTTGAGTCATTCCATCATTGTGATATCTGTAAGTCCTAAGAAACGAGAAAATGCAATATTGAGAAGAATCTTCTTTTAAAGACTCATTTCTAACATTTAAAGAAAAAGAATGTTTTTTTAGAAGGGACAGAGGAATATTCATTAATTTCATGAAGGATTACAAAATACCAAAAGCAAGCACAGTAATAATTAAACCGAGGGAAAGTCGTTGATATGGAATTGCAATTTTCTATTACAATTACATCAATTATTATTAAAATATTATATAATATTAGAAGGAGAGAACAAAAAAGAGAAAAAGTCTGAAGGAAGAAACAATATTTAACAACCCTTATAACTTCGAAATCTTATTTTATTCTGTATTAGCATGATTCAAAACTAATGAGATTGAGTGGCAATAAGAGGAATTCCCTTGCTAGCCATCTCTGGGACCTTGGAGTGGTCAACTTCACCCTCTGTGTTCACCCTCCAAATCTTCATCTACTATTTCTGAACTTTATTTATGTGCAAACTATCCCCTCCCCCACACATATCCATGAAATCTCACATGCTCAGCCTCCCCTTTCTACTTGCCCTCTTCATCATACCAGCCCACAGGATGTGTGAAAACCACCTGGGGAGAGCTTCAGATTGAAAAGCTGTGCCTCCATTATTTAGCGTCTGTTTACTTGCATTTCACAAGGGAGGAAAAGGCAAATTCATTTTGCATTCCAGTTCTCAGAACAGCAAGTACATTTCCAAGCAAGAAGAATCCCGTTTCTGCTGAGGAGGGACACTGGATTGGCTAGGGGATGGTTTTGTACATCTCAACAGGTGTCTGAATGCTAAGCTCTGCCTAGGACACAACAAAGAAATCCATTCTATAGGAGCCTAGGGACTGACTTCCTCTCATAAACTTTATTCTAGGCATGCATCATAGAAAGAATATAATAAATTTAAAAAGTCATTGAAATTGGCCAAATTAGCTAATTTAGGCAAAGTTTAAACTAAAATATTTGCCATTTTAAAACTGTATGCAATCACACAGATTTTCTTTATAATTAATTGCTTTAGGGGCCGGCCCAGTGGCCGAGTATTTAAGTTCACACACTCTACTTCAGTGGCCCAGGGTTTCACCAGTTCGGATCCTAGGCGCAGACATGGCATCGCTCGCTCGTCAAGCCATGCTGAGGTGGCGTCCCACTTGCCACAACTGGAAGGACCCACAACTAAAATATATACAACTGTCTACTGGGGCGATTTGGGGAGAAAAAGGAAAAATAAAATCTTTAAAAAAAACACAAACATTATTATTAATTGCTTTAGAAAGCACCTAGAATGAAACTAAGTTCTGCAATGTTCAGATAATCACATCCAACTCTATCATAAAGATCTGATTCAATGTAATCTCCAGACAAGACAGGATCAAAAGAAGATGGGCTCTCTGTTTTATGGAGATACTTCCAAGACTAAATCGTCTCAACACTTCTTTCAAATGATGAAGATTCAGTTAACCTAGTTATTTGACACCACTGTAGGAGAGGAAGACATTTTCTCTACCCGCTCTGGGTCCTTCTGGCCGGACAACAAATTAAATTGACATGAGAGAGAATAACAGGAGAAAATTAAACAAAGCTTTATAACATGTATACATGGGAGAGACCCAGGAAAACTGAGCAACTCACCAAAATGGCAGGAGCCCTCACCTTAAACACCATCCTCAGCTAAAGACAAAGGAGGATGTTGGGGGTGGGAAGAGTCAGTTATGGAAGGTTAGCAGAAAAGCACAGTAAACAAGAGTAAGGTTATTATGCAGATTTAAATCCTTGCCTTCCGAATTGATAAGAGCTTCTAGAGATAAGGTCATTTTCCCTTCTTCCTGGTACAGAGAGGGAGACACCTTTACAGATGGAGATTTCCTTTACAAAAGCAAATGTCTCTTAACAAAGGGTAACTTCTACTTTTCAGGGTTTCTCTCATGTCTACAGTTTTTAACAGTAACCAGCCCAAAATAATCCTCATGCCAAAGAGACATATCTTGGGGTGGCCAATTCCAATCCCCTACACCACACAGGTAGTAATGAAATCCCCCACATTCTTGCACCTTTTTGGACATTCTTCTTGCACATTTTTGCAAGTTAGAATAATCAACTGAATCATTCCTCTGTGTATGCATGAGTGTGCATGGTTCAGCACACATATGCTTCCAGACATAATATTGCAGCCATCTGGAAACTTCACTTCAATCTTTGATTATGAACAAATTATAACTTTTTTAGGCACAAAAGATAAGCAAATAAGAGAGAAAAAAGTACCTTTTCTTCAATGAGCTCTCTACGTTAATCTTTTGTTTTCCCAACTTTCCATGGTCAAAGCAAAAACATCAAAAATAAAGAAAAAAACCTGTAAAGCTGTCCCACATGGAGTGCCATACAGTAAGCACAATGAAAGTGTGCAGGCCTGCTATCTACACAAGCTGAACCTGAATCCCAGGGCTTAAAAACTCCACGATGTAGGAAAGACAGAAACTCTGAGCTCTAAAATGAAAATAATAGCATCAGCTCCACATGGTTACCTGTGGCTGAAATGAGCTTATATGTTATACAGTCAATTCTATAATATGACTAAACGTAGGAAAAAATGACTTAACGAATAAGGTTCTACTTACACTTCCGCCGTGCTGCTCTAGCTTCTGTAAAGCACTGGTGATTGGCTCTTTGAATTTCTTGTCCCTTAGTCTCTTGGAAAGCTTTTAAAATAAGATTGGGGGAATGAAATAATTTGGAAAAGTAACTATATTCACCACAAGCATAAGTAAAACTTCAGTAAAAAATAGGCTAAATAGAAATGATGCCATTCGGTCTTTACGGTATACTACATCCATGAACATGATTAACTTGTTTTAGATTTCAAGGCTTCTTTTAGGAAATACCTCATTGAAATTTATATATAATAGACACCACTATATTTATTTAAAAAAATGAATTTACGTTATTTCAGATAATACCAATCGTACAAAATCTGCTACAGTATGGCATCCAGAATAAGCTTCCTACGAAATTGCATACTTTCCCATTTTGCAGTTTGTAAGAGCACCTGTAGGACTATGACGGGAATCTAAGCATCTAAAACACATGTGTTTCCTATAGTTAAAAAAAGAAGAGACAACAAAGAAGAGAGCACTGACATGAATAATTCAGTAACAGTGACAGGCAGAAGAATCAAATGAGAAAGCACGTGACCACCTGTCCCTAGGAATGTCCTAAATGGGCCTCAGTTGTGTAGGTGGAACTCTGACTGAACAGGGAGAGAGCACAGAGTGAGTGGAATTGAATCAGAGGAGCCAGGAGGGAAACACCACGTCATCGAGCACAAACTGTAACCAGCGCCCCCACCAAATGTCTGCATTACTCACCCACAGATCTAACACTTCAGCCTACAGCAGGACTCGCTCAGGGCTCTACTTGCTGCGAAGATAAGTGAAGCCCAGGCAAGAATTCAGTCATGGATCAAATGCTTACAAGGCCCTGTCCTAGAGTTGGTTTCTGGTTCTTCCTCTTCCCAGATATGGAGATAACCCAGGAGTACTACACACCACTGAGTACTGAGCAGCACGTCCCTTCAGTCTGGTCACGGCAAGTTAGGGAGGATCAGAAGAGGCTCCCAGAAGGATAAAAATGTGAGAAAAGCAACTCTAAAGAGGGGGCAGGCAGGGCTTATCAAGGCCCTGGGGATGGACAAGAAAAAGTGCTTCTTCCAGATCATAGGTTTGCTGTCTTCAGACCGTGTTATTCTGGAGCAGGGGTTTACAGGCAGACCCATGAAGCACCACCTTCAGAATCACCTGACATACTCACTGAAAGAGTACAGATTCTTGGGTCCCAGCGCATACTTACTCAGGCAGAATCTCAGGGCAAAGGCCCGGGCTCTGCATGTTTAGCAAGATTCCCAGGTATTTCTTTCCTCTTTAGGGTTTGAGGATCACTGCCCTAGGGTCAGCAGACGGTCTCTTAGAGCTAAGGCTCAGAGAGGATATGACTTATTTTACAAATGAAGAAAATGAGCTGTATACAGGCTCAGTAACTGGTTTTGAAATTCATTTTCTAGAAGAGGAACTCTTTCTTCAAATAAACATCTAATGAAGAAGTCTATCAAACAGATGAAAATAGAGCCTTTCTGGCTCAAGTAAGGTAAGTGAGGTATGGAGGGAGCACTATGGCACCTCAGTGGATCCTCAAGGGTGCCTTTTGTCTCAGGATGTGTAACTAACAGACCAAGACCTAATCCCCAGGGGGCCTATTTCCAAGGCTCTCTCCTCTATGGATACCACTGGGATCCGAAGGCCAGTGCGGTATCTAGGTCTTCCCAAAGGGTTGACACCCCTGGAAGCAGAAAGGCCTTTCAGTCAGTCCTGTCTTAGGAAAAGCAGAGCTCTGGGGAAGACTGTGAGCGAGCAAAGATTAATGCCACTGACCCAGAAAGGTTAAAAAAAAAAACAACGACTCACATAGTAGTTTAGTCGTTAATCTGACTTCCCCTCTCTGTCATGGTGGGTGGGACTGGGAGGCTGTTTAGGAAGCAAAGGTTCTGGTCCTTGCTCAACTTCGAGTTTGGGGAAGGATCCAGTGTGACTCCTTTTCTCTATATATCACTTGCACTTCACGTCATCCTAACTTTCTCAGTGGATGTCCTTGCTACTTGTTTCTCCCAAAAACAAAAACCAATCTCCACAAGGGCAGAGGGCATATGTGTTTCTGTTCAGCATTATGTTCCCAGTGCTTCGCATAATACCTGGCACAAAATGGGTTAACAGATTTATCTTAAACTGTTGAGTGTTTGACTGAAACAATCAATCTAAAATGAGTTATTTTATACATTAGTGTGAAATTCCTGTAGTCAGCCACAACCCACTGACCTGAAGATCATAAGCAAGTATCTGCCAGGATTCTCTTCCTTCTGTCCTAAGACTTCCCACATGTCAAGGTTTGAGAGTCTATTCTCACTACGTCTTCTCCCCATCAGACACCTGGGGGGAATTCATCTTCCACGATTCCTAATCTCAGCACAGCAATCGTGATAGATTCACTATCACCTCTACTTTCTATTGGCTTAGCCAGGTGGTTCCTGGGGTTTATTAGTTTCTCTGCAGAGTAAGAAGTTAAAAATACAGTTCTAAGACCTCTTAGGTGGATAGGTCCAAGAAAAAACAGTGGAACTCTGATCAAAATATATGCTTCAGCTCTAAACTACAGAAGGATGCATGCAGAGATATCCCAGCTGTGGGTTATTTCCAGCCAGGACTTTAATCTTTATATTAGTTTCCACAGGAAAGGATTAACATTGCCTAAAGAAAGGTCTGGCCCTCGCCCCTGGCTCCTGGATGGAAACCTCTAAGCCCTTGGAATATCCTGCCAGATAAGAGTGACTTTGTTTACCTGGGGGCCTTGGGCCACAGCAGATAATCTATGTTAACAATGCGATTTATGGTGGGGGCCTTGGGCCACAGAGTATCCCTGGACTTCTAGAGAGGCTGGAGACTAAGGTCAACCACACTGGCAGGCAGTTATGCCTGAGTGACAAACTCCCAATAAGTACTCCAGACACCAAGGCTTGGGTAAGCTTCCCTAGTTGGCAATGCTCCATGCATGCTGCCACACATCATCGCTGGAAAAAGCAAGCACTGCCCCCACTACTCCACTGGAGGAGGACAAGTGGAAGCTCCACATCTGGTTTCTCCTGGACCCTGCTCTATGCACCTCTTTCTTTTGCTGATTTTAATCCGTATCCTTTCACTGTAATAACCTGTAACAGTGAATAACAGCTCTCCTGAGTCCTGTGAGTCCTTTCAGCAAATTAGTAAACCTAAGGGTGGTCTTGGGGATCTCCTGAACTGCACGGTGTCCCAGTGTATATCTGTGATAAGAATTATACTACATATATCAGAAAAAAGTCTCATCCTTAAGGCTCTTTATGGACTCACTAAAAAACTTACAAAGAAAAAGATGAAAAACATGGCTGTGGCAATATACAATTACACAAGAGGGGTCTAAGTTGTGCTTATAATTCACAGCTAATCAACATGGGCATGATACCATTATACTGTTCATTAATTTTTGCCCATTCGACATTCAACTTTTGCTTACTTTTTATTACAACCATAAATTCTGCTCAAGTAGGTGCTTTCCATTAAAAAAAATGAAAGACAATATTGTCCCTTAGTAAAATATTTTATGAACTACTAGGTCTGATCTCTAGATTTTTTGGTTTTGGGGATGATGATATTTTCTTTAAGGTTTTGAATCATTTTAATGATTAATTTGAAGCCATTAAATCATGAAGAGATACAGATACTACATAACACATATAAACAATCACACTCTAATCTTTTCAGTACTTACACTTGTGAGCAGGTGTTTCAGATGGTCATTTAGAGAAGGACCAACAACAACACTTAACTGCACCAGAGCATTCAATCCTCTTTCAAACACTTCATCATCCGAATGGGCCTGTAGGGCATTGGTTGGTTAGGGGTATAGGGGCAGGGAGGGGAAGAGGTGAAAAAAGCAGAAGGATGATTAGGAGAAAGGGCAAGCAAGTGAAGAAAAAGTAGGCTTGAACATTCAAAGTTAGAAGAAAATCAACCAAATCCAGAATTTAAAAAATAACCTTTAATGCAGGACATCTAGAAGCAAAAAGTAAATTTCCAGTTTCACTAAAACATTAACTAAAATATATCACAGCATGCAGAAAGACTGATTTGAGGTTCATTACTTTCTCTAATTACTTAAAATGTTCCTTTTTACCTTTAGTACATCCTCTAAAGATGTCTTCAAGTAAGTAATCATCTGGCCCTGACTAACAGTGGCCTAACTCTGCGCTCACATCAAAATCACAGGTAAAGGACTAATTTGCATATAATTTGGAGGAAAAGAAAGACATAAAACATTCTAGATATACCAGAGAAAGTCCAAAGGAATACAGGACATACCAGAGCTGCCTTTAGCACAGGAATCAGTCTAGGAAGCAAAGGCACAGCTTTGTCAGCAGCACCTTGGACCAAAAGCAATTCTCTAAAACCTTCCTTTGACACGAAGGTGTACGGATGTTTAGTCTCTCTCAGACCCTGCCAAAGACCAAAAAACACATGATTTACTACCCATTTAGTTATGCTAAGAACAAAAAAAGGAATCCTTACAGGCTTAGTGAAAATCGAGTTTTGCTATTATTGTTTTCCTGTTTATGAAATATAATTTCAGTAATTGCAATTTCATTTAAACTGAGAAATTGTGGAACAAAAGACATATATGAGAGAGGACGGATGGGAAAACAAAAAGAAAAATAGTAAAGAACTGAAGGAAAGGAAAGATAAAGGATATAAAGAAAAAAGAAAAGGAAAGAAGAAAAGAGAGAAGGAGGAGGGAAGGAGGGAGAGGGAAGGTAAATGAAAAGAAAGAGAGAAAAAGAAAAACTCACTAGGATGCTAAACACAATTTGTAAACTCCCAAACACTGCCTGAAAGCATAATGCACTAGTCTAAAATGTATGTTTATGAATAAAAATCACTTTATGAATGCATAATTATTGGACTCCCCCCAGCTTTATGGTGATTTTACAACTTGTTTACTGAGTTTCTAAAATATTATATTTCCTTCACATTTAAATAATAAGATATTCAGAAAACAAACCTTGCATTCTGTTCAAAAAGCATTGTAAGATTTTAAATATCATTTCTAACATTGGAATGTGAAATAAAAATATGAAAAAAACCTCTGTAGATGTTTTCTCACTATGCCTTTCACCCTAAATGCATTAGAAACAATTAGATAGTACTCTTGATTTAATTGATCACTTTGAGTCAGGGCAAAACAGTCATCTTTTTCAAAAAGATAAAACAAATTTTAAGAAAGCAATAGCAATATTCCCTCAGTAAAACCAGCTGCAAAGTCATATCTAAAAATATTAATTTTAAACCAATTTGTCCTTTAGACCAAACTATGTTTCCAAATAGTGACCAAACACTTCCTCTCCTCTATGCAGTCATGCTTTTGAAAACCATGCTGCCAGCACACTGGCACCAGTTTGGAACACGGGTTCTATCGTCTTAGGAGTACCCCTAGTACCCCTAGCCTGTTCATTTCAGAGACGAGGAAGCTCAGGTTAGGAGGTGACGTGCATTGCAATAGTGGTTGTTGCGTCGTACTTCCTCATTGTTAAACGAGTGGAGGGAAGGCTAAAGATCTAGCCAGTACAGAAATAAAAGCATTGGTGCCTGGTAAACAGGTACATGAAGGACTGACTTTATGTGATCTACACTAAACTCAGAGCCCCTTTGGGGACTCCCCAAATTACAGCACTCCCCCTACCCTGTGAGCAGCTGGACTATGTTCTCAAAGTATCAATAGTGTAGTTTTGATTCATCTACAAAATGGTATATTTACCTCAGCTAAAGTAATAAGAAGAGGATCAAATGGAAGATTTTCAGGAGGACACTCCCACTGTAATCTGTGTTTTACTGAACCATGGACTAACCTAAAATATAAAAGTTAGTGAATGTAGCTACGACAATGTAATTATATACTGAACAGTGATTGTCTAACACATACATATTCTTTCTAGAACATAACTATATTAGAATTATTTTGTAACACGTAGGAATACCATGAATTTAAAACATATTACAAAGGTACCTTATAAAGCAATGTCCATAATCCTGCAAATTCCTACTCTGTCAGCAAAATTGTTTGGTGGCAAAACTAAACAACCCCACATTTGTTAAACCTACACTTCTGCAGCTCAAGCATGTTGCCATGTGTGAGTCTTAACGCAAATGGTTCACTTGCTATGTTTCAGTCATAATTATAACAAAACGTAACCTACAGAAAATGAAAAAGGCAAACAAAATGTGATAAGTAGAAATAATAATTTCCTTTATATGGAACATTGCTTTTCAGACATAGATCATTTAACCCTAACACTAACGATCTGAAGGCAACCCAGGTTTGATCCTGTTAGAGAAGGAGGCTGAGGCCGAGAAGCGGCAGTGGCCCATGCAGAGTAACACAGAGGCAGCCCTTCGAACTAGAGTCACTGCTGCTGCTGCCTTTTTTTTTAAACAGCCTTTATTGAGGCATAAGTGACATGCAATAAGCTGTACATATTTAAAGTATGCAATGTGTTAAGTGCTGATGCATGAAAATATCCACTGAACCATCACGACAATCACGACAGTGGACTTATTTATCATCTCCAAACCTTTCTTCACAACCCTTTTGTAATGTTCTCTCAACTTCTTGACTCCTTCTCCAGTGTTATTTTCATAATAGCAAGAGGCCTGGGTGACACTGTTTTTCACAATTTTAGCAACAATAAATTTCTCAGAGTGGGGAAGGGATGTAAGAGCCTTAAAATAGTTTCAATTCAGCATGTAAGTATGAAACAATAACAATAAATTGAAGAATGATTCTTGAGCTTATTTTTCACTTACAGTGCTTCAAATCCTTCAAATCTGACAATACCACTAAAATCTACATTTCTTGAATTTTAGAACAACAAGAACAATAAAAAGAATGTTGTGATTATGCTTTACACGATGAAAATGAAATTTCTATCATCTAGAGCAGGCTAAGACTGGATATACTTAGAAGAAATACATGTCTCTTCATAGTAAAATCTTAATAACACTTTCTTAGTAATCTTTAAAATAGCTGTGATGTCTGTCCAGAAAGTTGGTAAGAATTATACCAAAGGTGAGAAAAAACAGTCATATGTACTCATTAAGAAATACAGTATAATTTCAATAAATATAATTTCAAAAATAATGAAAGAATTTCATTAAATTGTCAACTTTCAGTTTACAAACAAAATCAGATTGTTTATTTGCAGCTTGCCCAAGCTTGTGAGTGCTTAAATTGTTTTAGAAACTGGTTCATTCAGTTTCTTAAGTCATCTGGTGATTTACTGCAGATCTGTTGCTAATTCTATTTTGAAATTAAAAGGATTTTCTTCAATAATGTCCCAGGATCTATACCAATCCAAGAGCCGAAGTGTGAATAAGTCACCTTTATTTCAACCTCCCTAGTAAATAAAACTTCCAATACATTTAAACTGAATACTGTATTGATTTTACTCAACTATTTTGAATAATACAGTCAGTTATAAGTTGTATTGATTTTACCTGCAAGGAATACCTCCTTTAGAGTAAATAGCTGCAAACGCGGAAGGAGCTCGTGACTGTTCACCAAACTGAAATAAAAAATGACAAGAATACAATAAATATTACTATCACCTCCACATTGTGATAGTTAACGAATTTTGATCTTGCTGAGGTCAGAGGCAAATGCACGCCCTGACTTTCAAACCACCATGTTAGTATCAAGGGCATCATTCTATTCAGCAACATGACTGAGAAAAACCATCAATCCTGTCAGTACCAAAAGCACAACTACATTTGTGCACTTCCCTTTACCTCTAACTTGTTTCAGAAGGGTTGAAGGTAGCTGAAACCATATATACATATAATAAATATAATTTAATAAATATTGTTAAACATAAATAAATATAATAAAGATAATACATCTTGACACCCCCTTCCCCATTGAGACCGTTCAAGGTGAGGGCTAAATGGATTAAGTATAGAGAAAGTATCTTTGTTTTCAGCCTCCCAGCACATTTCCTACTTGTTCTCAAGCCAAATATGGATGGGCTAGATGGTCAGAGAACCTCTAAGTTCTCCAAAGTGGCTCTATGCTTCTATAAAAATCAAAGGCTTAGGTTGGGCAAGGGTGATAGAGTTGAAAATGGAGCTAAACTCTCACAAACATATGCCTGGATGTGTCTGCTTCGATAATATAACTTTATAAGCTTCAGTTTTGCTATACATCATTATCTTAAGAACAGATAAATTCTGTATCTACTCTCACAGAGGATTTAAGAGGTAATCAATAACAACAGTTCAACAATCACAATATACATAATTCAATAAAACTGACCATAAACTTAAAGAGGATTTAGGCATAAAAAGTAAATATTTCACCTCATGGTACTTTGAAAATAGCCAAATGAAACAGAGTTGTCTAAATGACAAAATATAAACTTACTAACCTATTTTACAGATATAACTAGCTAAAAAAATGTTTTTAATTACATGCAGTAATTTAAAAATATACTTAAGAGTGTAAATTTAGAATTAGTCCTTTTTCCTTTGGAAAAATACACGTTTTGAGTAAAAATACATAGATGAAATTCATTAAAATAAAAGATTCATTTAGAAAGCTCAATCCACATTCTGCGTGGTAATTCACAGTAATAATAATGTTTCATTCATCTAGTTATAATTCCTGCTAAGAAAAAGATGTTCTTAAAGTTGTTTTCAAGTAATAACTGTATCAGATAAGGAAATTAACTGAAAAAATGTTGTTTACATTGGGGGAAAAAATTAACACAAATCAGGGCTACAAAGACTTTTTTAGTTCTACCACTTACTAACAAATGATCTTACTTTTGGACCTACAGGCCACATAAATAATCTCTAAATTCCCAAAACACCACCAAAACAAAATTTCTGATTGAAATTCTAAGCAATTCTTTTCCTTTTCTTTCTAATTCATTTTAGAGATAACCATCGTTTCATCTTCCAGGTCTCACAGAATCAAAATTTTTTTCTACAAATAGATTTATTTGATAAGTTTTTACCAGAATTCCATTAGTGCGAATAAAACTGCTGTTCCTTCAATTTTAAACAATATTACCAGAGACCATATTTCAACTGTAAAACAATCATTATTAAATATACACTACCACATGGAGTTAGCAATTAAAAAACTTTTTGATTCAAGTGAAACACTTGAAATTTATACACATTAAAGTGCATGAATTGGAAGTGCACAGTTCACTGAATTCTCAAAAAGTGAACACAGCTGTGTAACAACTCTCCAACTTACCTTCTTCCCAAAGCTAACCACTATCCTGACTTTGTTTTGGATTTGTTTTGGATTGGCAGCTTTTACACATTTTAGACACGATCTTTTCTAATGTACTCTATTCTCAGGCCAAATCATTAAATTATTCCCCAAAACCTTCCTAAATTTTTAATAATTTACGACTATGGCCACTAAATATTATTACTTTTAAAAGTTTTTCTTTAAAGAGAGGAAGAGAATTGAACTGTCACCATCAACCCCCTCAACTAGAACAGGAAAAGGAAGCAGTGGCAAGAAGACATCAAGGCATCCTCAGGGATTCCATTTCCTCGACACTGCATAGATTACAGAAAAAAAGCAAAGGAATAGAGATATTCAAACTGTTTTTCATTTTTCTTTTATAAAGTCAGGCAATATCCTTCCGCCCTCAGACAGTTTATTGTCTCCTTGATTAAGTATCTGTCACATTTTACCTGCCATCAAAATCAGTGTCTCAGCCACTCTTGTAGTCCCCTTTAAAGGCTGAAACCAGTACCCTCTTAGCCCACACAAGGCTGCACCAGACACCATGAGGTGTTGTTGCAAAGGTGTGTTCACTTTTGGATAATTCACTGATCTACATCCTTACAATTATGCACCTGTACGAGCATAAATCTCATGTTTGTTAAATCTGATTAAACTGCTGTGAGAAGGCAAAAGGAGGTTACTGCTACAGTTAGGATTTCTGGTGGAGCTCATTTCCAGATCATCAAGAGACCTTTATGCAACTGTGGAAGCATGTAATTCATCCTATGGCAATTGAACACAAGTTTATTCATTGACATTAGGAAGTCAAATAACCACAGTAAATAAGAAATAAAGCTGATATGCAATTTATCTTATACTCTACCATATTCACTTGTTTATGTGACAGGATATACCAAAACTGGTTAATCTCTCCTTTACACATTCTCATTTCCACACTCACTCTCACATGCACATCACTATGTCCATTCTTCATCATGATTGCCTATGCCCTTCATCGCTAGATTAAAACTAACAAACAAAAGAAACTTAGGATAGCACCCAGGATGGTTCAATAGTGTACTAAATGCATATTACTGTGAAAAATCTACTGAGTCAGGAATCTCTTTTGTACCCACCGGGTTAATTGTTTTAGGGTTAAGTTTATCACTCGGTCGAGGATGTTTTCTTGTAGACTCTGGTGAACTGGTTGATGATGAAGATTTGCTTCGTTGAAATGTAGTCCTATTTTTTATTTGTGTGCTTGATGATATCCTTTGATCACAGTTACCTGTAAAAAACAGAACATCAACAGAGAGATAAAAGCCATACATCTGTATAACAGAATGCATCATTAACAAAATTCACCTTTTCATTTAAAAAGCAATGTCTGTACCTGTCACTCTGTTTCTCAACTGTACACCTCCATGGCACTCTGATTTCTGCATTGCTTCCCTTTTACTCCTGTTGTTAAAAGAAACAATTTCAAAATTTTGTGGGCAGGGGATTCATTAACAACATAAAGACCAAAACAGAATAAATACAGTAAAAGACACATAAATAAGGTAGGGTATGGAGCAAAATACCTGAAAGACCAACGAGAAAATATGAAATTATCCCAACTTCAATAATATCAATAACAGCAAATTAAAAACCACCCGTTAGGAAATAAGATGTATAAAAATAAACATTTTTCTTCCATTCAAACTGTCAAAATATACTTTTAGAAACTCAATTTGCAATCCTCTGGCTATATTCAGCAAACATGAACTAGATTCCTGAAAGGAGTGGTTGGCACATCCCCTATGATCTCCATCTTTCCTGACCTCTATATTTTCAAAGATCCAAATGCTAAGAGTTGCATCTCAAGCCCTACTTTTTCACTGACAACAAACTCCCCAACTCAATGGACCACAAGCTCCTTAAACTGAATATAACCGTAAGTGAGGTTATCACACTGAAGTTATGAAGCCCTTGTTAATTCAAGATATCACCAGTTTTCTGGTCTTTCAGGCTAAAAAACTTAGGACCACTGTTGTCTCCTTTTCCTTCGCTTCCTACACTCAATCCTAGAGATGCGATCAATATGGTGTGATGAGGGAGAAGGAGCTTTGGGCTCACATCTGGGTCTGTATCTCATCTCTACCAAATACCAGGTTTATGAATTTAGGCAGATAATTTAATCTCCCTAAGCCTTGATTCCCTGACCTATTAAAAGGAGGAGATAACACAAGCCTATCAAGGCTGTTACTGAGGAGTAAATAAGATAATAAGTTGCTCACCCAGCAAATGGCGCTTCACTTCTTCCTCTCCCACAATTCCCTCTTTTCTGCTAATGCCAGGGCTCTAGTTCACAGCTCATGATTTCCTGCCTAATCCAACAAATTTCTAAACTTATATCTCTACCAAGGAATCCTCCACCACACACACGCAGACTCACATACCCAGTGCCTGGTGGTATGTCTAGGTCTAGCTCCACTCTTAAGTTCCATGCAGCCTTGCCTGATGGTCTGTTTCTCAAAGGTACACTTCCGCGGCACTCTTTTTCTGCACTGCTTCCTTCTTCTTATTTCTACTTGATTATTCCATTCCCCTACTCACATGACATCCAGTTATTCTTCCATTAGAGCGTTTCCCACTTTCAGACTTTAATCATTATATATATCACTACCCCTCAACTACACTGTACGATCTTCCCTTAAGGCAACACAGGTGAAGTCCTCTTCAACTTCCAAATGACAGCTTTTCAAGTATTTGAGGACACTGACTCCACACGCCTTAGTTTCCTCTTCTTCAGGATAAACACTGATGCTTTCTTAAATGATTCCTCACACGAGATGATTGTAACCTACTTGGCAAATTAGAAATCATCACGAGGACAAGCTCCATGTAATAGCATTCAGACCAAAAATATTTCAATCATGATGTGACCAGATCAAAGTACCTTGTAAAGATAAACTAAATGTAAGGTTCTTTCTGTACACAGAATAATTTTAAATTTCAATTTTCTTGATTTAATACATTGACTTAATTTTCTCATCTTACTACCAGCAGATGACTTACTTCTCAATATCACACATCACATTCTATGCTTTTTATAGAAACATGGTAATTAATAGCTTATTAAATTTGTCAGATAATATTCTAAAATAAGTTACGGCAGGCTCTAAATATGGCAACCTAATATTGCTCTTCAGTGATTATTCAACAAGTATTTACTATTGTACTTGGTCTCTATTTTGAGAAGTTCCTGATGGGGAACAATACAACCTAAGTTTCTGTTTGAAAAAGAAAATCTCTGTGTCAATTTCCTCAACTCTATATTTGGGGATAATAACAGTAACTACTGTAAATGTTGATGAAGACTAACAGGTTAATATACGTAAAACATTTAGAAAAGTGCTTGGCACACAGTATGTGCTATATGAATTTTAGCTATTACCATTTTCTTTATAATGGTACAAAGTATTTTTTAGTATTAGTATACTAACAATAGTGGGGTTAAGGTAACTAAATATATTTCCTTCTTTTTGAAAAATTTGGTTTAACACTTTGGGCTACATCGATTTGAAGATCCGGTTAAGTTCAGTTTCTTTTGATCGCAAATTGTAATTGCTGTCATAGCTAAAAGAGTTGCTTCACAAAGATGCCTACCCACAAACATAAAAAGAGCATAGTTGGCCAGATCAAATCATGATGGACCCTTTTCAACACTACTCACTAATTCTGCAAAAATTTTCATAGTAACAACTAAATTTCTATCTTCCTTTAGGTCAAAAAGTTGTTCTTGTAAGGTACTAATGGGAAGGTACTGCATTACATTTTGAATAAGTTCAAAAAGCCACTGAAACTCCTCATTTGAAAAACTTTTACACACGCTAGAAAATTGAGCTACCAAAGGTTTTAAGTATACAGGACAATTTTTAAGTGTAATATACTTATGTAATTTTCAGCAACATCAACGCACACACACACATACAAACAATGGTGCAAACATTTCTATGTCCACTTTCAAAACACCCTATATCAGGAGACTTCTCTCCAAAAGAATTCCTTTTCCATTTATTGCTAAAAGTATCACCCTTTACCTTATTACACATTAAGTGTGCTCAATTTTTAAAAATAGTATCCCCCTGGGGGAATACCACTGACGACAAAACTGGAGCATGAGCTGTTTGTAAAAGAAAATGCTTAATTCATCTTATGCTCATCTTATGTTTTTGAGTGCTTTTTCATTAAATAACATGTGAAGGGTGGCATAAACAGGTGATAGTGGGAGAAAAAGGTAAGAACTATTTTGTGTCATAAATATTATCAAGTTCACCCCACATTCTTTTACAAAATAATACAGATTCTAAATAGACACTAGAATCCATAAATCCACTTACCCAAACACCTAAAATATGTCACAATATCAGAGAGCAAACAAACCAAGCAGGGCCCCCCACTGTGGAACCCTCATTTTCCCTTAGGTTTGCTTAGGTCATCTACAATGGGCTCTAGGCATCCATGTCAATGCTAGGAAAACATACTTCCCTTTCACTGTTTTGGACAGCTCACATATCCTATTTCTTTCTCTATATGTACTTTCTTCCCGCACTCAGCTTTGAGACTACTGCACTAAACCGCTCGCTAAATTCTCAGGGGCAGAGGCCGCGTCTCTTCCTACTCTCTAATCCGGTGTCTGCAAATTGCAAAAGTGTAATAGGCACCCTACTAAAGAAACAGTGTTCTATCTTTAAAGCTCCTTCAAACACCAAAGGACAGCGACAGAGCCTAATATCCGCCTATCTCAATTCCTTTTTACCATAAAGTAAATCTAAAGCGCCAATATTAAGGGTTTTAAAATCTGCTTTCCATTTTTCTTACCTCTCCCCTTCAAACACCACAGATTTCCAAATACCTAAGACCAGTTCAGGGCCAGGGTGTTGTCAAAGTTAGAAAATGAGGAGGGCGTGGAGGAAAAAAGTGGAGAAAAACAGAGGTTTGTTTTTTTTTTTTTTTAAAGGGGGTTGTGGTGGGTGAGGGGAAAGGCGGCCGGTTTCAATTCAGGCCGTCGAAGGCTACTCCTAGCCAAAGTCAGACCCCAGGAAAGGAACGGCGCGTCCTTGGTGCTCAGCATCCCCAGGACCCCTAGCAACGGAATCCGGCGGCCTTAGCAACAGGCCAGCTAGGAAGCCGACGGTCTGAGAGAGTGCGGGCGGCAACGTGGCATCCCCGCACCCGCGGCCCACGGCTCCGGACACCCGTTCCTACCGCGCCTCTCCCTCGTCGAGACCTGGACACCAGCCAACCCGACGCCTGCTCACCCAACAGCGTCCGGTCCCGCCACCGGCCGCCGAGGCTCGGGTACTAACGAGGCTTCGCGTGGTCCCCAAATCTGGCGGCGCCGTGCAGTGACGTAAAACGATCGCTGCGTCCTCTAAGCCAATAGCGGGGAGGCCGCAGAAGCGCCGGGCGGAAGAGGGTTTCCCTGGCAACGAGGCGACGCGAGTTGAAAGGGCAGCTCCAGAGCTAGAGGCGCTTCCTGGTGACGAAGGGACACTTGGTGGAGGGTCTTTTCGGAATGAGAGGTCCGGGAGCAGAGAAGAGCACAGGCTCCTAGTTTCCTGCGCCGCAGCCTCTCCCCATCCCGTGTACTTAAGTCTTAACGCTTCACTCGCACACTTAAAATACTCAGTGTTCTCCAGCTATCTTGCCCTAGATCCTCTGAGAGCTGAGGACCATGAACTCCTGCCCCAGGGTCTTCAGGAGAGAGAACCAAAGCCATCCGCCTGCCTAGCTGTGGAATTTCACCTCCTGTCATATTTTCCTGACTCACATGCTATTGCATTCAACTACATAATGCATCCACATTTTAATAATAAAAAGCGTGTGCTTTTGTACTCCAGATTATTTTAATAAAAGTGATGCTGCAGGAAAGTGCATGTCGCCTTGCAATTCCACCAAAAGCAATTTGAGTCGTCAAAGTAAAAAGCCCAAGCCGTTTCAGACCTGTCCACTGCATTCCTTTCTAACCTCCTCTCCTCTTGTCAACCCATAACTTTAACTTTTTGCTTAGGTAATAGCAAACTATACAATTGGCATTTTCAGAACACTCCAGGCGGTGTAATCCGTGCCTGCCCTTGTAGCTCCATTCTTGCCGTTTGAATTGCCACCCCAGAAGCATCTTCCCTAAGCTGTGTTACTTCAGGACAAGGACTGTACCTTTTTCTTTTTGTTGCTCCAGCTTCCAGCACAATGTAGTGGGGACTCAGGAAGCACTCTTTAAAGAAATGAACAAATGAATTCTATGTACATCTAATTTCTCTAATGTTCTGTGAACGTTGCATACAAGTCAACCTTAATGTTTAAAATTCATTATAATGTATTTACCTATCTTCCCCTCTAGACTGAGATTGTCTCCATCGCTTTTCTATCCCCATGATCTAGCACAATGCATACTTAAGTCATGTTTTAACAAAAAAAGAAGAAAAGATCCTATTTCTTAGCTACTCTCACCTTATAAACTTTATTTTTTAGATTTTTCAAGCTTTATTATAGCTCCTGGCCCCCTTACTTACAACTAGCATCTCTATTGCAGACTCAGCAACACCTAGCTGATGGCCTTTTAGCCCCTCTACCTAGAGTGTAAGAGTAATTTGTATTCAGTATTGCAGAGCAGTAAAGTGCACGTGGTATGAACTTAAGCTATCCAGGTTGGAAACCCAGCTCCATCACTAATCAGCTATGAGCCTTGTGCAATTCCTTTAACCCCTCTCAGCCTTCATTTCCTAATCATAATAGTGTTCTTGTAAGATTTACACAAGTGCACAAGTAAAGTTTCTAACAGAAAGAACTCAATAAGTATTACTTAGTACAGTTATTGAGGTGAAAACAAGTTAAAGTTTACATAGAATATATTGTAAGTTGCAGAAATCTCAAGCTATGTCTTGGTGTTAGTATGAGACCCTGGATAACGACATGGATTTTTCAGATTTTTTAAAAATAACCACAAGTACCTGTGTGAGCCTCTCCTAATCATAATGAAATCAACCTCTCGTCAACTTTCTCTCTGCATTTTAGAAAATACAGAAACAGGTTCATTGACATTGGGCCTTGTCTGGATTCATGCAGTAAATGGTGGATACTTTCTTGGCCATACTAGTTTGGGAAGCCCGTGAAGTATCCAGGTGAAGAAGACAGTTGGATACGCCCATCTAGAGTGGAGGGCTGAGATATGAGTGAGAGCTGTGGAGTTTAGAATCACTGGCATATAGACAGTAACCGAGGCCGTAGGAGTGGTTGAAGTAGTCCAGCGAGAGCATGCTGTGTGAGAAACACGGAGCAGATAGTGGACTTCTGACACCTAGTCCTGCTCTGGTTTCAAGGTTGAATTCTCTATTGGGAGGGAGAGAGGGAAGAGGGAAGCAAGGTTGGCCTATGTGTCTAGCAATGTAGCAAATGACTCTGAAAAGACAATGTACCATATATCTCCCCTATGCTCCTACAGTTTTACCCTCCATCCCTCTCCACCCCACTGTATACTCTGGAAAGCTGATCAGTATACACCAGCATCAACAAGGCTCCCATGCCCTCTGGATTGCATTTGGGTTTGGCTAGTGGGGAACTCTAACAGGAAATTGGGGAAAGGAGAGAAAATGAAATCAGAGCATTCATTCTCCATCTTCCATCCCTAGGAGGTTTCCTGGGACTGGCTATATTCCTAGATGAAGGGCACAGTTCCTTTCTAAATGGCCAACTTCAGAACTAAAGGTATAAAATCTCAGGTGCTACTAGCCCTTGATTAATACTGTCCCTGTCATTCCCCTACACTTTAATAAATAGTCCCTTTGTAAATAAAACCTTGCCAAATGGTCCTGTTTTTAATGTTTCACTACATATTATATAAGATTATGAATGAGATAATAAATCTAATCAAAGTTGAAAACTCGTAATAGTTTTTCTCATTGTTTTGATTCCTTTTCACTTGTGAAAGTGTCTTAATTATATTTGTTTATTTACCAATCATTTTTAAGAAAATAGAAGTATTGTGAGCTTGACTTTAATTACTTTAAAGAAAATCTGTTCCTTTGTGTACAAATTACAGACTGACTGATCAGTCGCAATTATCAGGAAGTGAAATGTAAGATATTTTCCATATAATCTCCAGTACATCCTGTCAGGAAATGTTAGATATCATCATTGTATAATCATTGAGTGTCCATATGAAAAAATTAATTTTTAATTTTAATCTTTTTCCACAAGGAAAAACTTAAGCAGTGATGGTGGCTGCTCAGGTGAAAGTAATGGAGATCGACATGAATGAGCATACAAAGGACAGCATTGTCCAACAGAAATATAATGTGACACATGAAATTTTAAATTTTCTAGCAGGCACATTTTTAAAAAGTAAAAAAAAAAAGGGTGAAATTAAGTTTAATAATATAGTTTTATTTATATAAAAATGTCCAAATATGTCCAAAATAACATCAATGTGCAATGATTATAAAAATATTAGTGATATTTTCCATTCTTGTTACCATGCTAAGTCTTCAAAAGCTGGTGCATGTTTTACACTACAGCACATCTCAATTCAGACTAGCCACATTTCAAGTCCTCAGTAGCTGCATGTAGCTAGCTGCAACCACAGTGAAGAGTGTGAAGAGAGAGCTGTGGCCTCAGAGAGTTGGACAAACATAGAATCAAGTAAATTCATAGAGTGTGTCAAAGAGTTACAGAGTAGATACTGCATGTAGAACATACCATTAGATGTTGGAAGATCATGCAAAACGTAAAGGGAAAACTAATTAATTGATTAGGAACCCCTGATTGTAGAATCATGCAAGTAACAACTTCCTTTATGATTCACAGTGGAATTTCATTTCCTTTACAAATTCCCTTTTTGTCTGTGGAGGAAACTTAATCTGCTTCCCCGGAGAAATTGTTGGGGAAGGAGCTGTGAAGGTTGAGGGGTGAGGCATCTGGTCATCTGTTGTCATCTGCCTGTGCTGCCATCTGCTGAGATGTTTTTGACTTTTCTGGATCTCAGTCACCCATCCTCTATCCATGTAGATTGCTCATGCATATCTGGCATTCCAAGTTCTCATTCTTAGCTAATTCTACTCTCCTCTTAAGTACCCAGGAAATATTCTATTCTTTCCATCTGAAGTGAGAGAAATCCACCCACTAGGGTCCACACTGTGGAGATCAGGGAACCTGTGAGATTGCCTTTGAGTCCTTTGCCTAGACACACTATGTGGCCATTTCTTCTCATCCTGCACCCGACTATGTTCAGGAGCATCTAGACCCTTATTAGCTCTGGGACATTTCCCTGGGGATAGGAGGGAGGCTGGGGAGGGCAGGGCACACTGTCTCTTTGTATTCAGCTCTGGACCTTGACTCTGAATGATGGCATAGTCTTCCCACTCTTCCAAATAAAGACTCATCCTTGTACTTGGATTTGAAAATTCAAAGCCAAGAATTTGACTCTCCTTGTTAGTACCATTTATGATGACAATAAGCATAAAGTACTCCAGCTGCAGTCTACATCGAGGAGGTGTCATGGGGTAGCAAGAAATATTATTTTTACAGAAACATTTTTATTACATTAGTTTGTAACTTATTTAGAATGTTTTATAGAATTTTTTATTATTCTGAGGTATCAGTAAGAATGATATACCATTTAAGGAGTCTTTCATTCCACTTAGTTCAACTATAGCCTATTAAATTGAGGTTTAGAGATGGATAAGAAAGGGATGGGTTTCTCATATATTTATCAGAAAGTAGATCATTAACCACAATTAAATCAGTTCATTAAGTCCTAGGTAATTAATTCTCATTCTGCTGATTGTGGGTTAATGAGTCCTCTTTCACAAAGTCATTTGCAACAGGGCTAAAAGAAATGCAAAGCCTTGACTTTGTCTCTCTGTACACTCTGACAGGTGTCCGTGGTGATGGTGTCAGGTTGTAACGGAAAACCTGTTCACACAGATTCATTCTGTATAACATGAATAGTTAAGAGCACCTGGTGCAGTCTTTTGCTGAGAGAATTATCTTGTTTATTTGTCTTTGAAATTTTGTTCCAGATGACTCAATTTCTGATCCATGGCTTGAGTCCTCGCTACTCATTCTGTGGTTTTCAGATCATCATCACCATCAGGATCATCATCAGCGAGCTTATTAGAAATACAGAATCTCAGGCCCCACCCCAGGTCTACTGAATCAGACTCTGTACTTTACCAAGATTCCCCAGATGAGGAAATGTGCTTTACAGCTTTAGAAGCACCTGTTTAGGCATGTGTGAGGGTGAAGCAGAAACTGCCTCTTACTGATAAAGAGTGTTCCCTATTAAATTATTAGAAAAACCACAACATCAGAATGAAGGAGAATATATTTCTCCATTGAGGCATAATGTAAAATAATTTTACAGGGATTTACTCAAAGATTACACTGAGAGTAAGAACATATTATGAATATAAGGCCTGCTGTGGGTTGAATTTTATCCCCCCCAAAGTCACGTGTTGAAGTCGTAATTCCCGGTACCTCAGAATGTGACCATCTTTGGAAATAAGGTTGTTGAAGATGTAATTAGCTATAATGAGGTCATACTGGAGTAGGGTGGGTCCCTGGTCTAATATGACTGATGTCCTTATAAAAAGAAATTTTGGGACACAGACAGGCACAAAAAGAGAACACCATGTGTAGAGGAAGACAGAGATTGGGGTGATGTGACAGAAGCCCAGGAACACCAGAGATTGCCGGCAAACCACCAGAAGCTGGGGGAGAGGCGTGGAACAGATTCTCCCTCTCAGCCCTCAGAACAAGCCAGCTCCGCTAACATCTTGATGTCAGACTTCTAGCCTCCAGAACCATGAGACAATACATTCCGATTGTTTAAGCCACCCAGTTTGTCATGGCAGCCCTACCAAAACAATGCGAGAGCCTTGAGAAATCCTCAGGGCCCTTCAATCCATCCCATAATGTGTGTTATGATTGTCTTCTGTTGAAAAGTTGTGTTAAACCTAGAAGCATAATATTTCTTTTGGAAAACATAGCTCAATTTGTTGACAAGGATGCCAGTCTTTGAACATATGAACTTAAGTAGGCTTTTCTGCAATCTGAGAGTCACACAATTGCTGAAACATATTTCTATTGACAACATTTTGGAATGACATGTGTATAATTAACCCAGGAGGGGCTGAGACTCTCTTTATTTTTGTTAATTCTTCTCGTACTGTGGGATTCATAAAAAGAACAGCTCTCGCTGTAGTATTGAGCTAATTAAAAATCTGAAGTTGCTAATTTTTCTAGTGTTCTTCCTTACTAACATGAGGGAGCAAATCTTTGGTGTTTCCCAGAGCTGTCTAGAAAACCCTCAAAATAGTTTAAGTACAAAAGACATACTAACAGTTTTATGATTCTGAATTTGGGGACTGAATTTGGCAAAGGAAATACTAAAAAGAACTGTCAAAAGTAACGAGATGTCGGGACTCCCAGTGGTGCAACTGTTAAGTTCACACATTCTCCTCGGTGGCCCGGGGTTTGCCGGTTCGAATCCCGGGTGCAGACCTATGTACTGCTTGTCAAGCCATGCTGTGGCAGGCATCCCACACAAAATAGAGGAAGATGGGCACAGATGTTAGCTCAGGGCCAGTCTTCCTTAGCAAAAAGAGGAGGATTGGTGGCAGATGTTAGCCCAGGGTTAATCTTCCTCAAAAATAAAAAAAGAAAAGAAAAAGTAATAAGATGTGAACAAAATATATGAAAATGTAAATATAAGAAATGATTGCAGGCTTGGTTCATATTTCAATATTTAAAGTCAGCAAGTAACAAATAATAATAATTAAGAACTCTAAACTTTTCAAAAGTGAGACTTTTGTTGAAATAGATATCAGATCATGAAAAAAAGCACGAAAGATAATAGTCTCTTGAGTAAGAATATTATGTGATATAAAAATCTTATTTTCCAGGAAAAACACACAGAAGGCATAGAATAATTTTTGCTGTTCCTTCCTAAAATCAGACTGTATATTCAAAGTGCCCATTTAAGTATCTGATAAATGATAGTTGGATTAATTGTTTCATTGAGAAAGAAAATAAATACATTCCTCACTTAACTGTAGGGTCATTTCTTGAATCTGGTCATAGCTTGAGGGTTTAGAAAGGACTCTGGTTGGTTGGTTGGTTGAAACATAGACCAAAAGGTGCCCTATAGTAAATGCAGTTGAAATGCTAGACCTGCCTTGTTATACTGTCGAGGAAAGTATCTAAAGGCGTAGGGATATTGAAATTTTTGAGTGGCTTTATCGTATAAGATCTGCTCACCCACCCTAGAGGGTGGTAGAAGCTATTGAGCCAAGTAGAAAGCACTTTTCACTTCAACTGGGAGAAACAAATTTGTGAGTGGAGCCCCAGCATCCTTGAAGAGCTCTGTGTCCACCTTTTGTAGGTCAGAAGTTACAGTAAAACTATTGTTACCAAAATTGGATCCCTAAATACAATGGGGATCCCAGAGTGGCAGGGGCTATGTGACCATACTTAATCACCAAAGACAAGGTGGGTATAGTTACCATAATAGACAGTGGGGTCAAAGCAACCTGACTCACAGAGACTTATGGCTTGGCTAGTTGATCATGATGTCCCTAGCGGAGAAATAGATGGGCGGTATACTAAATTCTTACCTGATCTGTCAAGCGGAAGAGTTTATAGGTCAAGTAAACAGAAAACTAACCTGAATCAGCAATACTGGGGAGCAAGAACCCCTCAATCAATTCGCAGACATGAGACAGTTTACAGACCCAGAATCCCTTGAATGAAGGGCAGAATGAGTCCTCTTCAGGAAGGACCTGCCACACTCCCCAAAACCTAAAGTGTTAATCTTTCTCCAAGTCTTCCCCTAAAAGAGACCTATGTATAACCTTTTACCAGGGTGACTGTGCACTGGGGGCAAAGAAAAAATCATACTTTTCAAAGACTGCTGGACACTGGCTCTGATTCCTCATTCCTGGAGATGCGAATGTCGCTATGGTTCACCAGTTAGAGCAGGGGTTATGGAGGTTAGATGATCAATGGGATTTTAGCTTGGATCTGTCCCACAGTGGCCCCAGTGAGTCCCCACACCCATCAGTTATTTCTCCAGTTATGAATGAATAATTAGAATAGGTATGAGCAGTAACTGGCAGAATCCGCACACTGGTTCCCTGACCTGTGGACTGAGGGCTCTTATGGTAGAAAAGGCCAAATGGAAGCCACTAGAACAGCTTTTACCTAGAAAAGCAGCAGACCAAAAGCAATACCACATGCTTGGAGGAATTCAGAGATCAACGCCACCATCAGGGACTTAAATTAGGCAAGGGCGATGATTCCCAGCACATCCTCATTCAGTTCACCTATTTGGCCTGTTCAGAAAACAGATGGATCTTTAAGAATGACAGTGGTTTATCATATACTTAGCTGGATGATGACTCGTATCCAAATGTGGTCTCATTACTCGAACAAGTAAACATCTCTCCTTATACGCAGCTACTGATCAGGCAAATGTCTTTTTCTCCATACTTGTCCACAAAACCCACCAGAAGTAGTTTGCTTTCAGTTGGCAAGGCCAGCAATATACCATCACTGTCCTACATCAGGGGTGTGCCAACTTCCCGGCCTTATGTCATAACTTAATCTGCAAGGACCTTGATCCCCTTTCTTTTCCACAAGCTATCACACTGGTCTATTACATTGATGATACAGTATGCTGACTGGACCTAATGAACAAAAAAGTAGCAACTCCTCTAGACTTATTGGTAAGACATTTGCTTGTTCAGAATGAGGGAAATAGATCTAACTAAAATTCAGGGGCCTCCACCTCAGTGAAGTGTCTAGGGCTCCAGTAGTGTGGGGCACATTGAGATATTCCTTCTAAGGTGAAAGGTAATTGTTGCATCTGATCCCTCCTACAACCAAAATAGAGGCACAACGCCTAGTGGGCTTCTTTGGATTTTAGAGGCAGCATTTTTCGTGTGAGTGTGTTGCTCAACCCATTTACTGAGTGAGTTGAAAAGTTGCTGGCTTTGAGTGGGGCCCAGCACAAGAAAAGGCTCTGCAGCAAGTCCAGGCTGCCCTGCAAGCCATCCTGCCACTTGGCCAATGTGACTCAGCATATTCAAGGGTGCTTGAAGTGTCACTGGCAAACAGAGATGCTGTTTAGAACCTCTGACATAAAGGATTCATTTTATTGAGGTGAATGATAAACAGGTTTTAAAACTTCTCCAAATTCTCACACAGCCTTCATTTTGCCCTCTGCACACTTCGCTTGATGTGGTGGTTCATTTTATGTGTCAACTTGGCTGGGCCACGGTGGCTAGATATGTGGCCAAACAGTGTTCTGGATGTTTCTGTAAGGGTATTTTTGGATGAGATTAACATTTAAATCAGTAGACTTTGAGTAAAGCAGATTGCTGTACTCAATAATGTGGGTGGGCCTTATCCAATCAGTTGAATGCCCAAGTAGAATAAAACAATGACCACTCCTGAGCAGGAGGAAAAATTCTGCAGTAGACACCTTTCAAACTTGAACTGCAACATTGGCTCTCTCTGGAGTCTCCAGCCTGCTGACCCACCCTGCAGATTTTAGACTTGCTATAATTGCATCAGCCAACTCCTTAAAATAGATATTTCTATATATTAACACATCCCATTGGTTCTGTTTCCCTGGAAAGTGATACACTTGATTTCTCCATGTTGTGGAGTAAATTCCAATTGTCCAACAGAGTAGTCTTGAAAAGTAGTTTCAAAGCTCTATAAAAAGGTTAATCTGTGATCTCTCAACTCCAGAATCTCTAAAATACTTGTTCTGTACTGAGAGGCACCAGCTGAGTTTGGTCTCTGGCACCCACAATGGTTAAAAGAAAGAGATCAGTGCTGGGAATAAATTGAGCAGGTCCAAAGAGCCTGGTGAAGGTAAGTGACTAAGCTCCATCAGTGGTGTCTATATGGCTTCTAATTAAGGTCAAGTACAGTTAGGATGAAACATCCTTGATGAGCTGTGTTCACTGGGAAGATTACCAGATAGGTGTCAGTTCTTGCTTTCACTGCTTCACATAAATAATCTTACCTATTATTGTTGAGATATGAATAGTGGAGTTAAAATAAATTTAAATTTAATGTATTTATGAGATATTAGGATTTATATTCAAATTTTTAAAGGAATCAAAATAATTTAAAATGGATAGAGAAAATACCACAAGCATTTATGTATTTGTCTAGTATGGAAAGGAAGATCCACAAACTCCAGTCAAATTTTAAGTTTTAGACACTAGATGGCGCTACATAACTATCTCTTTTCTGCTTCACAGCCTTCAACTCCAGTTAATGTTTTCTATCGTCAGCCAGCAAATTGAAGAGAGGAAAAATATAAAGGCTATTTACAGACCATGTTGAACAAGATAGAGGTTTTATTAACGAGGAACTGAACACTCTTGTAATTCAATTGCTAGCAAAATTATTTTCTTTATTGTCATATATTTGTACCGTTAAAAACAGGAAATAGGATCAGCTTTGAAACATGTCCAAAAAATACAGTCAGGCTAAATGCAATCAGCATTGATGGGAATGGTTATCTTGACCAAATAATAAGTGGGGGGAATGACTGTAACATAATGCGTCTGCTGAGCTGCTTTGAAAAATTATTTTTGACCACCTGTAATAGACTATTTGCATTTTCATGATTCCTGCACCCAAGGACACTAGGAGGGCTTGAAAATGTCAAGAAAGATTCTTTCTGCTGGAGACTTTTACCTCAAAATAAAGAAAAAAGGTCCCTGGAAGAAAATTTGCCTGGGGGATCAGGATTTAGATTTTATCACTGCTTGTCCATTTGGATTATATTTAACACTAGACTTGTCCAATCTGTATAAAACATTCAGTGTGGTCCATAACGGTCTTTCAGGGATGGCCTGATTGCAAGGTAGTGCTGTGGTTAGGAATCACATGAGACATGAATAATACTATGCTACTATTTCTAAAAAACTTTCAGAGGCAAAATTCTGAATTTAAAATGCGTTAGGATCTTTGAAAAGTGGAGAAGATCTTGGGAATATCAATAACAAAGCAATCCAAAGAACACTGTAAGCATTCCTCTCAAAAACACAGATGAAGAAATATTAAAAACCACAAATGTTGAGCAAGGTATTCATGGGCCTTAAAAATGTGGTTAAGCAACAGGGGAAAAAGTATTAAAGTTCAACAGAGTGCTTCTCCAAAGGGAAGAGGCAAGACATATGGTTAAATCGGTTAAAGCTGACAGCAACTGACGTATTAATCAGTATTTGGGGGGACAGACTAAGGAAGATCACCTTTAACAACCAGAGTTCGCATAATAGCCCCAAGTCAGGGCAGCTCCCCACCCCTCAGCCTTCTCTCTGCATCCTCCATGGTGGAGGCAATAATCAGGTTATTCAAGGAGCCAAACTTTCAGAGTATGTTGAGGACAACAATGCCCCAGCCCACAGCCTCATCCAATTCTTATTTATAAAATAAGAATCTCTGAGCCTTCTTTCTCTTCAGAGCGATGAACTCACGCCCTTTTCTCTTTGGGCTAACAATGAAAGAAATAAATGTATACATATTGGATGCTATTCTCCAGATGCCGAGTCTCTCTCCAGGTAGCAATTAGGAAGGAGTTTTACACAACATTTAGCAATGGTGCCCTGGGAGTCTGAAAGAGTTAATGTCCCTCTTTAGACAATTACTACCAAAAGGTTACTTCTGAGAGAAAGTGTGTTTTATCTAGTTCATAAAAGTGAGGTGGGGGCAGACCCGCATAGTTCACATCTTTAAAAACAGAAAAGAATAGGATTCAAGAGACCTCAATAAATCAAAGAAAAGACCCTTTAAAAATAGTGATATGTGCCAGATGGCACACATAGAAATCAATATTCTGAGTCCTTTAGGGATGGGGTTTAATTCTTTCAGGTCCCATGTAGCATCTGACACAGAGATTTGCACTTAGTGGGTGCCTAGTTAATATTTATTCAGTCAGATTGAATCAGACACAAGTACACACACACACACACACACACACACGTGCGCAGGGCTGTAACCAGGAGAACTGAAAAAATCATTGATGCTTCAATCTTACCAGGTATAGACAAATAATATTTCAGCTGTAGTTGCTTAATTTCCAGGACATTTGTGTTCAATTTTAAACGTAGTTTAAAACTTTGAGTTTGAGATTAAATGATGTAATTCAGAAAAATAACAATAGTCTTATGTTAAAGGTGTTATTTCATTCATTCATTCACTTAATAAACATTTGTGATACAATAAGATAGGTAATCTGCTGCCTCTGCCTTGAAGGAGTTTACTGTACAACGGATGATTCTTCTGAAGCACATCTATGCTCAGAGAAAAATGACCAAGTCACCCTCTGACACAGGGTGGGGCAGCCTCCCAGGATGTCCTATATACAATAACAGCCTCTTGGGCTGGTTATGAGGCTTTGTCTCTCAGCTTCAACCCTCCCTTCCGTACTCTCCTTTGTGATGCTTGGGCTGGGTCTATGCAACACCGCATTTCCCTTTGCCAGCTGGCTCCCAATAAAACTCTGCCAACAGGGGGCGCTAGAGGGAGTCTGGAAGATAGCCAAGATGAGGAGGCGACTTGCCTCTTGGCTGGCTGTGCCCGTCAAGATCAGGCCAGTTCAGGAGCTGGTTTCAGTGAACAGATTCGTTCCATACTTTCAGAGCAGCCTTAACACATCCATCAGAGATACTATCCTGAGTTGGCCAGTCACTCCCAGCTGCCCCGAAACTTAACCCCACCCCCACAGGCATCAACAGCAGCTGGCAAGGCCACCTCCCCAGTGGTCTGGATCCCACCTGCACTGGCTTCTCTTCTAAGTTTCCAGGTTCTAGTCACTCCCTCCTGTTCCCTTAGTTCCCCCAGCCCTTGGGGTAGCAGCCGCTTCCTGAAGTTATAGGTCTGTGTGACCTCAGCATCTTCCAATGCCTTCTTAACCCATTCCCTGTGTGACACTCTCACTGTTAAAATTGCAGGTATGTTTTCTGTGTTCCTAACCAGACCCTGACTATATCCTCCTGGATCATTCCATCTCTTTTTCTCACACTTCTTCTCATCACTGCATTTGTTAACACCTGATATGTTAGCTCTGACTTATTCATTGTCCCCTATGCTCCATTTGAATAGAAGCTCTTTCAGAGCAGAGAATTGGTGTTTGCTTCCCTACTGAACCCCCAGCCCTTGGAACAATTCCTGCTATCTAGCATGCCCTCAATACATGTTTGTTAAATGAGCAAATGAGTAAATGAAGAACGATGAATGAATGAATGAGGGAAGTAGCTATGACTATCAGCAGTCTATGGCTCTTACCCTCCTCCTCTCCGCTACCCTATCTCATTCTCACTCCTGTCACTCTAGCACCTTCCTCAGGTTAAAGTCAACTTTCACTGCCAGCTCTCATGATCTTTGGTACAGGGATAAACTATCAATATTGGATAGTTTAGATCAGTGATTCTCAACCATCCTCCCAGGGAACATTTGGCAATGTCTGGGGAACATTCTTGTTGTCATCACTGAGAGGTGAACGGCCTTCTGGCATTTCGTGGTAAGAGACCAAGGATGCTGCTAAACGTGGAACAATGTGCAGGACTGCCTCCCCAAAACGAAAAATTATTTGGTCCAAAATGTCACCAGTGCTGCTATTTAGAAACCCTGGTTTAGGCATTAACCTGTTTAGAAGCAAGGGATTGCTCAGATAATATTTTCAGGCACCTTTTGGTCCTGTGAATTTATTTCTTTGTCTATACAAGGCCAAGTATTCTCGATGAAAAAAGATATAACTCACTTCATCATGGCCAAAGACCCAGATGTATTGTGTTTTTTTTTAAAAAAAAGTGATACTTGGAATCCTGTAGACAGAATATCCAGATGACTGGCTAAATATTTGGCTCTTTGGCTCACTCTTTCTAGAGTTATCAAGACAGAGTCTATGATTAAAAGTATGGTAGTGATATGCTAGTTGGAGGGCTGGGGGAAGGGCAGCAGGTTGTTTATGAAGGTACATAAGAAGTGTTTAAAAGAACAGAGTATCTTCTTTTTATCAATTCAAATCCCATAATAATAATTATAAGAGCCAGCTGGTTTTCCCCCAAATATCCAGAGAATAGCCATTAACTGGAGATACAGAGTTTAAAAATGACATAAATCACTTGGGTATTTGCATTTTGAAGGTCATTTTGGATGAAGCAGATGGCTTCCTCCTGGACTTCAATTATCAAAATCTATTTTCTTAAAAAAAAAATTGACCCACCTGGGTAATTGCTATTCTGATGAACTCCAACCCTAAGCTTCTTCCTCTACTCCCATACTTCCTTGAACAAGTCCACTCTATCAACTTAGCTACCAAAATATCCAAGAGGTATATTTTTCTTCTCAGTGTATGGCAGTAATCCCATCTAATATATCAAGTGGAATACAAAGTACTATGCGACTGTCATAAATTTTTCCAGCGCAATTCCCAGAGTCATTACTTAGTGTCATCCTCTTTCCAAAGTATACTTACTAACTTTTTAGTAAACACGTTTGAGCCTTCATCCGTATTTATCATCCTTTAAATTATGGCTCTACTAATCAGATAATTAAAGATGGTCATTAAAAGGACATTTAGTTGGGTTCACATCCTTGCTGCAAAAATTGCTGTTGTTCAAAGGCATTAAAGACAGCATGTTCCAGAGAGTACCTGCCAAGTTTGCCAGATAAAATAGAGATGGTCACTTAAATTTAAATATCAAATAAACAACAAATTTTTTTCAACATAAGTATATCCCATGAATCATGGAATGTGATTGTACTAAAAAGTTGTGTGGTTTATCTGAAATTCAAGTTTAACTAGGTGTCTTCTATTTTTATTTGCTAAATCTGGCAATCCTGGTGCCTGTCTGCCAAGGGCCTACCTCTTTGTAAACTTCTGTAATAGAGAAATTCATTTTAAGTGATAATAGTAACAATACTTTCTTTTTATGTGATTTCCTATTTTCACGGACTCTTCTCTTTAGTGAAGCATTGCTCATAAAATAATTAAAATCCGTAGGAATCTTTACATCCCTGAAAACAATGCAGTCATGAACTCTACTTTCAAATTACGGACTCACAGCATCCTGAAAACAGGCTCTGTGAGATCAACCATTTACAAAGTGCATGGTTGCTGTGTCTTTTATGCTCTAATGCGACTAAAACTCAGTCCCACTCTCCCTCCTTAATAACAGTTCCATGGGGAAAACCCAATGATTCCCCTTTTGGTTGATGATCAGTGAACATGGCATGTGAATAAAATAACTCCTTAGCCGTGTCACATATGGTCATCGAACCAGATTCGAGCTCAGCTGATCTGATTACCTGACTTTTCCCCTGATTAATTCTGAGTGACACAGAGAAATCAATCATGAGGACAGCCAAAATAATCATCAAGTCAGTTAATTCAGTTATATAAACTTGACCTTAACCTCTTCCTCTCAACTTATGCTCATTTCAGAGAGATTTCAACAGATACAAGAAAAAAAAAGTTACAGAGGTAGTGCTTTTCTCAGAATCTGCTGTCTTACAAGCCAATAATTTTAACTGATTCCATTAAACACAATTTACTAGCTTTAGGAATCCTTTTGTTTTTCCTCTTGCTTTCCTTTACATGAAATGAGAACACACACTATAAAATCTTAATCACATAAAATGTCTACTCTGAATTGAATACGTTATGCTAAGTAATTCAGCCTCAACTTCACAACTCCAAATACTTAAACAAAATTCCTTCCAACAATATACTAGTGATTTTTATTAGTGAAAAAATATGTACTTCTAAAAAAATAAAGCTAAATGTTTTTCCTTCATACTTTTCAGGGCACTATAACAGAGATTTTTTTCTCTCCTAGGTGAAAATTATGCGTGCTCTTCCTAATATAGATGTAAAAGTCTTCTTACATTAAAATTACAAAGATCAGATTCCGAAACACCGCTTGTTCATTACCTCCCTTCATAGCGATGGAAAGTCTGCTATGTAAGAGACATTGTCACTGGACATGAGGTTGTAGACACTAAAATGAGGGGGAAGAAAAGGAACAGGCAAAATCATACAGCAAGCACTGCATACATCCATAGCCATAGTAAGGAAGGTTAAAAGTAGAGCCAATAAAGAGATTTGAATAATTATATCCAAGAAGTCAAAGTCTCCTGGAAGTACGGTATGATATAAGTTTTGAAGGACAAATTTGAGTTTGTCACCTGAATGGAGAGAACAAGGATATATCCATCACAAAACAAACAAACAAAATTCTGAAACAAAAAAACAACGTTGTGTCATGGAGGATGAAACTAACGGTGTGTTTGGAAACTGCAGGAGGCTTGAATATCAAGTGTGAAAAGAAGAGTAGAAATGAGGCTACGAAAGTGAGAAGGGCATTGACACTGCCCTTTGAAGTAATGGTGGATCATCTAAGAAAATGTAGGGGCAGCGGCTGCGTGGTGAAAGGGAATAGATTGGCTCATTGGAGCTCGAGGAATGGTAGTCAAGAGAAAGGAGAACTGGAACCATCTACAGAGAGGAACTAAGAACCCAGGGCACTGCAGAGGGATCCCTGACTTTGAAAGAGAGAGGAAGTTGGCTTTGTGACATTTGGACACCATTCATTCATTCACAAACATTAAGTAGCTGCTATGTGCCAGCACTGGGCTGGGTGTTCAAAGTGGAAGACAATTAAAACACCGGGTTTTCTTTTATTAGTTTCCTATTGCAGCTTCAACAAATTACCATAAATGGTGACTTAAAACAACACAAATTTATTATTTTCTAGTTCTGGAGGTCAGAAGTCCAAATGCATGTTACTGGGCTAGAGTCAGCATGTTGGCAGGACTGAATTTCCTTCTGAAGGTTTGAGGGGAACATCTATTTTCTTGCCTTTTCCAGCTTCTTGAGGATGCCTGCTTCTCTTGGCTTGTGGCCTCTCTGTCCGTATTCAAACCCAGCAATGGCTAGTCAGATCTTTCTCACATCACATCACTCTAAACAGACAACCCTGCCTCCTTCTTCTGCTTTTAGGGATCCTGTGATTACATGGGTCCACTTGGATGTTCCAGGATATTTTTCCCACCACATGGTCAGCTGATTAGCAAGCTTAGTTTCATCTGCAACCTTAATTCCTCCTTGCCATGTAGCATAACACTTTCACAGGTCCCAGCGATGAGAACTTGAACATCTTTGATGGGGGAGCCATTATGCTGCCCACCACACTTGTCTTGGAAGTTTATGGTCTAATACCAAAAGACTCTGGAAAGACGCACAACCCACCGAAGCCACATGAATCTGACAAGGCAGGCTTGAGGAGAGAAAAATACCTGTTCCATCAACTGGTCTGTGGACAGGGCAGAATGCAAGGCCCAATCCACTCAAGATCAAATGAGGCCAAAACTGAGCAATGATACCTTACAGATTCATCAGAATAGAGAAACAGAATTTTTACTTTATTTAGGTTATCTTCTGTTAGAGATGGAATAGCCTGGTAAAACTACAGAAGGAAATTCATCATTAAATAGAACAAGAATCAAAGATCAAGCAAGTTTGATGATCTTTTCCAGGTGAGATAAACAGTGAACTCTCAGTAGACAACGTTTTCCTGTTGCTAGGCCGACTAGCTGTGGTGGCTGAGTTGTTTATCTTTAAGAAAACATACCTATATCTTTTTACTTGACAACTACAATATAATCTGTCTGGGAGTTGTTCATCATTTAAGAAAGGGTGAAAAAAGTCTTCTCCCAGAAAGTGTTCAAATCCGTGAGGCGAAATGATGATAACATCATGAGAGGCATCATAATTTATCTGGAGCATGTAAATCACCGGGGGCCCCCTCTGAGGATGCTCGCTAAAATGATAAATAGCTTTGTGAGCTGTAAGATCAACCCCCAGGAATTCACCAGCGAGCCTGTGACAGGAGAGTTGCCTCCCAGTCTCTCCTGGTTGGGAAGAGGCAATGACTTAACAGATTTGAAAATTCGTTTTTTTAACCACTTGTTAAAACATTCTATTTAAGACTTTACCCACAAAGGCACAGTCTGGAAAGAGCTGAACAAATTATCCCAGGACACTGATCAAAATAGAAGCTGGTATGGGTAGGTCTGGCCTGCCAAACATTTTTTTTTTCACCCGATGTATTCTGCTACATCTCAACTTGCTGTCTTTTTGCCAGTGTAACTGGTCTTGTAGCCAAATAATTCTCCATTTTCCTAGACAATAGGGCTCTAATGTGTCTACAAACCCCTGCTGTCTCCTGAACAACATGGAAGTGAAAGTGTTGGAAAAAGGGAAATGTTATTTTGTGTGTTCTATTTTAGAAAACCTAACATTTATAGTAAAAGATCAATAGATAACAGTACATGGAGGTTTTCACCGTATTACTCTGTGTAGGTGAGGATGATGTAATTCTTTTCAGTTTGAGTAACTATTATTGGCTGAATGTTTGTGTCCCCTCCAAATTCCTGTGTTGAAGCCTTGGCCCCTGATGTGATGGTATTTGGAGGTTGGGCCTTTGGGAGGTAATTAGGATTAGATGAGGTCATGAGTATGGGGCCCTCGTGATAGGATTAGTGCCCTTATAAGAAGAAGACAGGTCTATCTCTCTCTCTCTCTCTCTCTCTCTCTCCATGTGCATGCACAGAGGAAAGGCCACGTGAGTGCTCAGTGAGAAGGCAGCTGTCCACAAGCTACGAAACAGACCCTCACCAGGAATTGAATCTGTTGGTACCATGATCTTGCACTTTCCAGGTTCCAGAACTGTGAGAAATCAATGTCTGTCATTTAAGCCACCCATTCTGTGGTTTTTTTGTTATGGCATCCTGAACTAAGACAGTCGTTTAAGAGTAAAATTTTCTTATTAATTTTCATATTGTCTGCATCATTTGTCATGGTGCTTTGAATACTGAAAACCCTCAGTAAGATATTATTATTAAAAATAATGAATGATAATGGTGATCATAGGAGATAAGAAATGAGTGCTTACTCTGTGTCAGGGGCTGTGTTAACACATTACATATTTTATCTTAATTCTCACAGGAGCCATCTGTGGTAGGTATGATGATCTATCCATGTTATAACTAGGGAATTAAACTTTGAAAAATTAAAATAGACCTGTTTCAATTCTCCCAGCTAGGAAGCCATGGAGTTGTCATGTGACCTCAGGTGTTCTTGACTCCAGAGTGAGAATCTTAATCTGTGCCCACCTATATATGAATTTCCTAGGGCTGCCATAACAAATTACTGCAAACTGGTGGCTTAAAACAAGAGAAATTTATTCTGTCACAGTTCTGGAGGCTGGCTAGGATCAAGGTGTCAGAGGACCATGCGCCCTCTAAAGGCTGTGAGGAAAAGTACTTCCTTGCCTCTTCCTACATTCTGGTGGATCCCAGCAATCCTTGGCCTTCCTTGCCTTGTAGACCCAACATTCAATCTCTGCCTCCATCCTCACATGACCTACCTCCCCGTGTCTCTGTATGTGTCCTCTCTTCTTCATATAAGGACATCATTCATTGGGTTTAGGGTACACTCTAGTCCCATATGACCTCATATTAACTAATTAAGTCTGCAAAGACTCTATTTCCAAATAAAGTTGCATACTGAGGTTTAGATAGACATGAATTTGGGGGGGGGGGGCGGTGAGGATACTATTCAACCCACTACACTGATCTTTCCATCTCATCTTCCTTCACTCCCTGATCCAAGCATCTCCTTTCTTGAGAGGCGTATCTCTTATTCATCTTCCTTACTCACTATGCATATTTCTCCTTCTGCTCCTTATTCACATTATTACTCCTGCTAAAAATGTCCCTTCTGCTCATCTATACAGACATACCTTCAAGTAGTAGCTTTAAACCTAACCCTATCATTACATGTTTATTTCTTGTTTTATCTATGTCATTTACTCAGTACAGAATCATAAATTCTTCCCAGAGACTTACATTTTATCACTGTTGAACCTTTGCACTGCTGATTAGAATTTCAAGTCTCCACCATTGGCTTGTTGCCAATGGGATCTTGGGTTACTTGGGATCTGGATCTGCTGTGCTTTACATGGTGCCCAACAGAGACAACAAAGTACACGTGCAATGAACATTTGTCAGATGGCTAGATGGAGAGATGGGTGGATGGTACTGTGTCCTCTTGTCAATAGTACACCATCTCCAAGTTGCCTTTATAGTAACGAAGAAGAATGAGCCATGTGCATTGGGTTGGGCCCAGCATGAAAGAGGTACTGCAAACATGTGCATTCCCTTCCTCAGAACACAGGTTCTGGGACTGTCAAGAAGGAGAAAACACAGACTGCCATGGTGGAGTGCACAGTCTAAATGCTCCAGTTTGAGTGAGAGAAGGAGGAGAGTTGAGTGAGAAAGAACAGTGTCCGAGAAGCCATGTCATAATCTCCTTCACATATTTATTGACCTTTAATCCCTAGTTAGCTGACATCTCTGCTCCTGCCCAAGACAGTAACTCTTGTAACTCTGACCTTTAGAATTCACACAAAAGAAAAGGGTTGCCTTTATTAAGACAAAACACAGGACTCTAGAGCCAGCCCTGATGGCTTAGCAGTTAAAGTTTGGTGGGCTCCACTTCAGCGGCCCAGGTTTGGTTCCTGGGTGTGGAACCACACCACTCGCCCATCAGTGGCCATGCTGTGGTGGCAGCTCATGTAGAAGAACTAGAAGGACTTACAAGTAGAATATACAACTATGTACAGGGCTTTGGGGAGGGAAAAAAACGAGAGAGGAAGATCGGCAACAGATGGTAGCTCAGAGTAAATCTTTCCCAGCAAAAAAATTGCCAAAACCAGGACTTTATAGGGGTTTGTTTTTGTTTTGTTCTGTTTTGTTTTTGGTGAGGAAGATTGGCCCTGAGCTAACATCTGTTGCCAATCTCCCTCTTTTGGCTTGAGGAAGATTATCCCTGAGCTAACACCTATGCCAATCTTCCTCTATTTTGTGTGTGGGATGCTGCCACAGCATGGCTTGATGAGAGGTGTGAAGGTTTGCACCCTGGATCTGAATTAGTGAACCCTGGGCCACCAAAGCAGAGCCCACAAACTTAACCACTACACTATCGGGTGGGGCCCAGGACTCTACAGTTTTTAACCAAGTGGAACAAGTTAGGTTGTGGTTGCTGAAAAAGCAAGGCCAGGACTTGTGCTTTTGGGAGTCTCCTCATAGCCATCCTCCATAGGGGCAGCCCTGCTCCTTGTACAGAACTCAGGACTTGACATCAACGCAACTCCTGCCCATGGTTTAATCTTAGCATAAGTGAAACATGCTGGCATTTTCAACACTGAGTTCACTAAATTCTAAGGGATATAAGCAAGACAAAAATTTAAGGAAAATAAGGAGGGAGGAGGAAAGGGAGAAGAAGGCAAAGGAAAAGAAGAAAAGCAAAGAGGAAGGAAAGAGCTACTTAAAAGTCTCTAAAGTTACACTGGAGCACACTGGAAACGGGACTGTGTGGTGGGTGCTCCACAGACTTTGGCGTCAGGCCTGCCAGGCTGCTGGGTTCTGCTCTGCCCCCTCCACTCACACCCTGTCCACTTTGGACCAGGGCCCTTTGCGGCCACCTTGCTTGATTTTCTCCCAGGCAGCTTCCCTTCTGCCTGCATACTGTGGGTGCCACCTTCTTTCCTACTCTCTCAGAGTCAAGTGCCTCAATTAGTATTTCTTCCAACAAGCTCAAAAGGCCACATGCCCTTTCATTTTGGAACTTGGGTCCCTCCTTTCTCTTTCTGTTCCTAACTACGAGAATCTCATCTGGAGCTAACTGGGAGGATGGTAGTACCTGCCAAGGTAATCATGGTAGAGTGAGGCCTCATTCAGGCGTGTCTGTCTGTCTGTCTTCACTGATTCATTCAACTATCCTGAATGAAGCGTTTTGCTTGGTCCTGGGAACAGAAAGTCGAAGAAGACAAATTCAAGATTGCAAGGTATTTACAGTGTAAGATGCAGAGAATTAAATTAGTAATTACAGAGGAGGGTGCTAAGTGCTAAGAAGGAGGCATGCACCAGGTCTTCAGGTACCAAAAAAGAGACTCATCGACGTTATTCTAGATGTGTAGGCTTATGGAAGACTTCTCAAAAGTTGTACAATTCTCATTCATTGTGTTCCACACTATGATCAGACCTTCCCCTTACAAGAACCAAAGTTCTTTCAGTGGGAAATATAGTCAACCACCTTAAAAACGACAGCTCTTTGATAACTTCATTGCATGTATCTTACATGCAGCAGGAGGAAGTGGCATGTCTCTAGCACCTGCCTCCCTGAGTTGTTCCTGTGGGAAATCAGACAAAGTCTAGGAGTGTGTATTGGTTTGCTAGGGCTGCCATAGCAAAGGGCCACAGACTGGGTAGCTTAAACAACAGAAACTTATTTTCTGATAGTTCTACAGAAGGTTCTAAGTCCAAGATCATGTCAGCAGGGTTGGTTTCTTCTGAGGCCTCTCTCCTTGACTTGTAGATGGCTGTCTTCTCCTTGTGCCTTCACATGGTCTCCCCCATGTCCAAATTTCCCCTTTATAGAAAGACATCAGTCATACTAGATTAAAGCCCACTCAAATGACCTCATTTTAACTTAATTACCTCTTTAAAGAACTTATCCCTGAATACAGTCACACTCTGAGGTCCTGGGGATTAGGACTGCAACATATGAATCTTGTGTGCACACGATTCAGCCCATCACAGGATGATTGAGGAGGTGTGGACTTCAGAGCCAGTCCCACATGGGTTCGGGACTCAGCTCAACTTGTGTACTCTCCGGAAGTCGTCTCCACACTCTGGCCTTAGTTATGTTTATTATGAAGGAGAATGAATGAGACTTTGCAAGGGGTGTGCCACACTTAGAGCTGGTGCCTGGCAAAGAGCAGCTCCTTGATGAATGGTAGCTGTTGTTCCACTGCTAATGCTCAGTGTCCCCATAGATAGTTGATGATGCTTCTCTGGACAGCAGACCCACTCCCATGGCTTCTTCTTTCTCTGCTAAGTGTCCTGTAACTAGAGGACCTGTATAAGAACGTTTGCCCAGCAGATTCCTGCCACTCTTATCAGCACAATTTGGACAATGAGAAGTTTTCTGGTCTCCGTTTTGTCTTGGTTCCAGGGACTGACCCGGTACTTTGTGAACCTCTCCCTGACTCTTACTGGAAATTAAATAAAAAAGGAGAGAGAGAGAAGACTGTGGTGTTTGCCTTCCAGTAATATAATGGAGTCTGTTTCCTTGGGGTTTGGCAGAAAGAGGTGCTGGTGGCAACATGACAGGGTCATGCCCTCTTGCCCATGGTTGCTGTTCCAGTCGAGGCCTCCCCTAAACACAGACTGGGGCCGTGGGGAGCCCACAATACAACCTGTCACCAGGAAGCCCTGGGAAACACAAATTGCATTTTGGAACAAAACAAACAAACATCAGCCTTAGAATACTCTCATGCCCAAGGTCATTTGTGTCACCCACATGGCCTGTGGGACCCCAAAGAAATATAAAACCATTGAGCGGCCCTTTGATCACGCACCTCCTTTGGAACGTTTTAATCAATTAACCATGAAGTGCTTTCACTTTGCTTATGCAGGCCTATATATAAAATGACTTTGGTCTGGCTGACACTTTACTGCATCCAAGATCAAAGATTGAAGCAAATACCAAATTCAGCCAAGATAATTCTGAGGCTTTTCCCCAGCACACTCCTCCCCCAGCTCTTAGAAGCACTTTTCTCTCAAGGACAGAAAGGGGAGATTTGGGATGCTGATGGACACAATTTAAGTTTCATGAGGATTTAAGGAGCCCATTAGGATAAGAGGCAAGCTGGTGGCCAGCTGAGGACACCGGGATAAACTCAGCTAGAACAGAGTCCATTTTAAAAGTTTAAAATATGCGTGAAAGAAAAAAAATAAAATACACTTTCTGAAGAGTGGCCCCCTGTTTAGGAAATCAGGACAGAGCTATGAGATTAATTAGGTATATGAAAGCAGGCACCGAATCAGGATTGCAGTCTAAGCTAATCACTTGCTACTCGTGATAGACGATGCTGTCATTCTCAGGAATAAAACTCCTTCCCAGGCATGTGTGCATCAGTGAGTGGATGCAGCTATGGAAGGGTGGTTCCCACCATTTTGCCGCGAAGGGAGAGCTGAAAATGATCCTATCTGGGGAGCTACTGTGTCTTGGGTCCATGGTAGGAACTTTATGTCTTGTCTCAATGTTCATCAACACAATAACCCTGGGGAAGGCACAATATATTATCAACATTCTCAGAGGATGAACCCAAATCTCAGAGCAGTTCAAAGACTTGCTCATGGTCAGACAGTGACTCCAAAACTCCAGCTCGTTAACAACATCCACTTGTCATCACTCACTTGTGTAATTTTTCACCTATAGGCTTCATCGTGTGAAAGATTTGCTCCACCATACAACCTCAAATAATTTATTTTCTTGATTTCAAATACAGACATCTATAACTGCTGATCATAAGCTTTTGGTCAGCATGAGCTAACCATGTCATGTCAGCATGACCTAACCAGTGTCGTGGCACTGAGCTCGTAAATTCCCAATGAAAAGGGAAGAAAGTGCAGACTCATGGCAGGAAAATAAATGATATCTTCCTGAAAGATTGAAAATAATCATAACTCTTTTTTAAACACCTTCTATATACTAGTTGTGGTTCTGTGCACCTTACTCATCTTAACATTAATCCTTCCTAGGCCCTGTGACAGACATTTCTATCCCCATTCTACAGACACAGAACCAAGGCTCAATAAGGGGAAAAAAGTTCCTCAGTCTTTCTCAGCTTGGATTTGAATCTCAAGTCCCTTTCACATAGCTTCTGGATCTTCATTAATTGTCTTGTTAGGATACTGCGGTTACAGAATCCAGACTGGAAGCATTTGATGTAGGAACTACTATTACAGCCTTTAAAAAATATCATATTCTTAAAAAGTCCTTCCAGAATTTGAAGAGTTCTGCAAGACGAAGGGGCCTCACTGAATCACGGGGGTCTAGCCCTTGACCCGGATGGCTGGATGTGAATTCCCAGTGGATTTCCAACACATGAAGCTCCATGAAGCCAGCATCAGCACACTGAATGGGCCATTAAGTTTAATTCCTATTTCATATTGAAAGTATTTCCTAACGCTGTTCCCAATAGAAAAGACAAAGGGTTATTTAGAAGCTTTTTAAAATAAGTGGCTCTAAATACTGTCAAATTAGGCAAAAGAAAGATCACAAAAGAAAAAAGTAAAATAGGCTTTCAGTCCAATTCCAAGAAGAATCAAGAAGCTGGAGATACACGCGGAGTCCAAATGGGCAGAGCTGAGCCACTGTCATCATGTGAAGCAAAGTGGAAAGTTTGGGGTGAGGTTTGGAAAGGAAGAGAGCATGGCTGTGTGGCTTGGGGATTGTGGTCCAGAGAGTTGGAGAGAGAAAAATCCCCCCTGTATTGAGTCATCCTCAACAGCACATGTGGTAGGAACCGGGATTAGAAGCGCTGAGGGGACTAGAAGCAGCAGATGTCAGTGTGGTCAGCGGGGCAACTTGATTGACCAAGAATTCTGAAAAACAGGAGCGTGGCTTAGGTGCATGATCCAGGAGAAAACCAGTGAGCAGAGGTGGTTCCAGTACAGTAACCAAAGCACTGGATGAGGATGTTCTTGTGTGTTCTGGTTGGGTTTGGAATCTCCCTTTTAAGGAGAAAGTAGCTATCTCAAAAAAAGAAATCAGCATAAACACTCCACATGGAGAATAAGACAGAATAATAACTAATATTTATTGACTATTTAGTTAGTGCTTATTTTAAGTACTTCATATAGTATAAGTTATAACAACAACCCTGTAAGATGGTTACTGTTTACAGATAAAGAAACTGAGGCACTGGGGGGTACATTGACTTGCCCAAGGTCACACAGTATACATACGCTGGAGTTGGGGGTTGAAAATCAGACACTGGACATCAGAGGTCACCCAGTAGCCACCATATTACAACGGCTCACACTGTATATTAGAGCACTGGGGTATTCAAACAGCTTCTGTTCAATCAGCGTTCCATCCAATAGAATAAGAAATTTCACTCCAGGGTAGGAAACAGAATTGAATATTCTATTATCATAGTGTTTAATTTTTACCTGATGTGGACTCTCTTTTCTAAAACATAGACTTTAGAGATCTTAGCCTAGTCCTGGTTCATGATTATATGATCGCCTCAAGAGAATCACCTTAGTCAAACGTGACCAAACATTTCATCTCTCTGGGGAGAAGTTGCCCCAGGGATGAATAACTGGAGGCTCAGTGGCCAGGACAAAGTAACCGCGCCCTTAAGGAGAACCCTTAAGGAGAGGCAAGGAACTCTCCCTGAGCACCTACTGTGCATCAAGCACCCAGGTTAGGGCACTCAGTATCCACATTAATATAAGTGCCATCCACCCTCCGGAGGAAAATAGAACTGGGCGGCATCATCATTCCTTATAGCTGGAAGCTATATTTGACCTTGGGAGCATTTGGTCATGAACACTGTCTTTTACTCAATTATCGGTGCCTTTTCCACTTGTCACAGTGCCTCCCAAAAGCAGGATAAACTTGAAAAATGAAAACCTTACGTGGTCAGGTTACATAACCTTAGTAGCCTGCTCTGCAGATCTTATCAAAACATGAACTGTGACAAAAAATAAATTCAGGATTCATGGATGATTAACTAAAGCAGAGGTCTTCAAAGTTTTTTGATCATATAAATATGTTAAAGAAATTTTTTAGCATATTTGACCAATATAGGCATATTCACTTATTAATAGATTGTATCCGTGTACTATTAGGAAAATATATTTGCTGTGAAACAAATAGAAACAGAATAGGATGGGATAAAAATAAAGATAGTTGAAATCTGCAGTATTTTCTCCCCTTGTCCCTTGGAATGTTCTGCACGCATCCTGGGGTGTTTGCACTCCCTTTTGGAGAGCAAAACCATGAAAGATATGTTCATTCATTCCTGTGGGTCTTTGACTGTTGTCCCTGGGTCAAGTTAAATAATCGGAATGCTGCTTACTTGGATTACATTTTGTTGATCCTTATAGAATTGGGTGTTTTTTTTCCATATTTGGTATGGGTTGTTTGTCCCTGAGGCAAATTAACAAGAGATGGTTCTAGAAAATGTCTTACTCAATTGAGAGCTTTGGTTGAGAATGTGACCCACTTCCTAAACCATTGTCCCTTTCCTAAGATTGTTCTCAAGCTTCAGTGTCAGGAAATTCTGGGTTTCTCCAGACAACTGTTACGTTTTCATTTTCTGGACATGGGCTGTGATCATGTTTCCCATTGTTTTGGCCACTGGCTTTCTCAGAATTTAATGTGCCAGTCTCTTTACCATTTTTCGAGGCTTTAAGACAGTCATGTATTAAATACTTCGACTCTCTCATTAGCGAAACCTCATTTCACCTTACTCTCATTTATTTATCTTATTGGGAAAATTACATGAGAAGAGCTACTATTTACTGAGCTTGTACTATGGTTGTACCAGGCATATTTTGGGAGACTTTCTATACATTATTTACTTGTAACAGTTACACAGTAAAGCAAATAGTATTCTCCACATTTCAAGATGAGAAAACTCAGATTTATTTGACTCCAAAGCTAGTGTTTTCTTTCCACTTTTGTTGTAGATGCAATTTGGCAATCTACCTCAAGTCCATTTTAGAAACCAAGGCTTATTAATCAACAAATCAATGAAGATAAGCCAAACAACTCCTGGATTCTAAACTTATATTTACAAGCAATGTCATGTTGACTCTACATAAATGAAAAATCTCATTTCAAATTCTGACATTCCTAGATCAGCCACAAGGACAATTGCCTGATGTGGGGAGACTAGCTGTCCATTTCCTAAAATCAGTTCCTCTTTTTCCCAGGAAACAGCTAGCCTTCCTCTCCAAGCCCCCTGGAAATTAGATGTGGCCATGAGACTGCATTCTAGCCAATGAGATGTCATCAGAAGTGAAGGGCAACACTTCCAGAGCAGGCCCAAAAAGCCCTCCCTGGACAATGCTCACTGCCTTTCCTCCAGGGAGATGCAGATCATCACAGTCTTGTTGACCATGCAGAGCCACAAGGTGGAAGGAGCCTGGGTCCCTGACTGCCCCTTGGAAGAGAACTCCATGATCATGAAGAACACCCTTTTTCATTTTACCTGAATGAGAAATTAATTCCTATTTTGGAAAGCTCTGAGATTTGGGGTTACTTGTTATAGTGGCTAATTTCCTTCTTTATAAATTGGGATATCAGTAATATTTATTCCGCAGGGTTATTGTGGAGACTAAATGAGACAATACATGTAAATATGATGTCTGGGATATAGCAGGTGTTCCATCAGTTATTGTAATTACTGTAATGATAATTACATAACTCAAGTGTCATCAAGCTGTGCAGAATTCTGAGTAGCCCTCGTCTTTCAGGAATTCTGGCCTCCTGTCAAGGTTGCTAAGTGTCCCTGGGGGAATTCCATTTTCCTGATAATCACCTGTCCTAGGTTTCTTCCGGATTAATTCTGGTCACATCCTTACTTCACTCCCTGATGCTTTCACCTTCCTTAGTTTACCTCACTCCACACTTTATTCAAAAGTCAGTGCTAACACAGAGCTGATACCGGGCGTTACCGGAAGACTTTGGAATAGAGAAAGGAAACATATCACAACACAGTAAGAAAACTTTAAGCTGGCTTCTGGACTTCATTTCTCTGAAAGTTTCTCAGCCATGTTCCATGTCACAAGTTTCCTTTGGGCCATTTCTATCTCTATCTCTGGAACCTCTTATAGGTCAGCAGCCCCACTCAAATCACAGTCCCCTCTCCTCCAGTTCCTTCCCAGTGCAAGGCCCTCAAACCCCTACGCCAGGCCTCCAGAGAAAAATGTAGAAATATCTTAGTAATAATCACAAATCTCCCATAACAGAAAAAACCGTGCTTGCTAGAACCACTACTACCCTGGTCTGCCCTCCCAACCTTTCACATGATTAAATAATTAACATTCTCGTTTGCAGTATTTGCATTAGAGTTTCATCATCAAAGTGCAGAGCTACCATAAAGTGATAGAATAGACCCCTGACTTACAACGGCGTGACAGCAGGGTTTGCCAAAGTGAGCCTTTCTAGAAAGAAGGGAAGAAAAACGTGGCTTCTACTTTGAGTCACAAGCAAATTCGATGCACTTTTAGAATCTTCCTTTTGTCCCACCATCCAGCCTTCTTTCTATTCCTCCAGCTCTCCTGCTCTTCTTGACCCAGAGCTTTGACACAAACTATCAGCCTAAACAGAAACAGTCCTTCATCAGGTTTTAACAAGGCTCTTTGTCATTCAACCTAAATGCTGCTTTCTCCTTCAAGAGACCACACACAGCTCCCTCAATCTGCCCATGTCCTTGGCATCCTTTATACTTTTCCAGCTTGTTATTCATAAAACTTACCACTATCTAGAGCAGTGTTCTCCAATAGAATTTTCTGTAATAATGGAAATGTTCTTTATCTACACTGTCGAACATGATAGCTACAAGTCACATGTGGCTATGGAGCTCTTAAAATGTGCTGGTTTTAATATCTTATAGGTTCCCCTGTTAACTCACATGTTAAAATCTTTGTCGTGTGTTCATTTAGATTTATATGAGAGACTTGGGTTTATCTTTTTGAAAATTATACTGTGGCGGTAATGAAAGGTCTACAATGAATTCATCAGAAATGTTCCTCCTCGGAAACACACGTCATCCTTAAATCTGGACCACTACAACAAATGCTTACAACATTCTGAAGTCAACACAGGCAGCACTGGGGACTCGAAGTGAATCCCAAGTATCGCATTATCTAATTGGGACAGCACTTGAAAAGGCATGAAGTAATAATTATCATTCTTCCATTTTTTTTTAAGGCAGAAGACCCCTATACACATAGGAAACCTCTATAAAGGGAGACAGAAGAAAATAAAAGTGAGGCTGCCCTCACTAACGTGGAGAAGGTGCGGGTGGTGTGCTGGAAGTCTGGTTTTTCAGCCTCTTCCTCATTCCACCTCCATCCTCTTTGCCACTTTAATGATTCTAATACCCAGTTCCGATCTGCCCGTGTGGGCAGGGGTGTGGGGGTGGGAGTGGGGCAGGGGGAGAGTTCCACACTACCAAGCCATTCTGCAACACCACCTGGGTGTCCTACAGCTCGATTCAATTCTGACACTATCTACCCAGAGATAGCATCAGATCTCACAGGTTGAGGGCTCAGTCCCACAAGACTGCCCCCCAAACCCCCGCTTCAGATGCCAATGGCACATCCAGGTTGTCACCTGTGTTCTGACCCAATGGCTATGAATCAGAAGTTCCCATGACTCCCTCCTTGGGTTTTCTTAATTTGCTAGGTGGCACACAGAACTCAGGAAACTCCTTTACTCACTGGTTTATTACAAAGGATATTAAAGGATAGAAAAAGATGCACAGGGCAAGGCATGGGGAAGGGGCACAGAGCTACCCTGCCTCTGCAAATACACCACTCTCCTCAAATCTCCACCTGTTCACCAACCCGGAAGCTATCCAACCCTATCTTTTTGGATTTTTATTGGGGCTTCATTGCATAAGCATGATTGATTAACTGATTGGCCATTGGTGACTGATTCCACCTCCAGTCTCATCCCTAGGAGGGGTCCTAAAGTCACTTCATTAACATAATGAAAGACACCTTTATGGCTCTCCTCATGTGGGAAATTCAAGGGTTTTAGGATTTCTGTGCCAGGAACAAGGGAGGAAGACCAAATACCACCATATATGTTTCTTTTTTTTTTTTTTTTAAAGATTGGCACCCGGGCTAACAACTGTTGTCAATCTTTTCTTTTTTTTTCCTGCTTTATCTCCCCAAACCACCCCTGTACACAGTTGTATATCTTAGTCGCAGGTCCTTCTAGTTGTGGGATGTGGGCCACTGCCTCAATGTGGCCTGACGAGCAGTGCCATGTCCGCGCCCAGGATCCGAACCCTGGGCCGCCACAGTGGAGCGCATGAACTTAACCACTCGGCCATGGAGTCGGCCCCTATATTTCTTATTATAAATCACAATATCACACACCTCCATGACCACAGTTTGAAACCTACTGACCTGTACCAATGTGTTGTGCCCAGTGTCTCCTATCCACATTCCTAAACCACATCTCCCCTCCCCTGTGTTCTTAAATCAGCCCCTTTATTGCCATTTCCTCCATTTATCACATAGTCTTGAAAGTCTACTAAGTGTGAAACACTGAGCTAAATGCTTTTAGAAATACAAATAAGAATCGGATGAAAAACCTTCCTCTTCTAATCGATCCTCAAGAAGGAGAGATGATGTTGTACATTGATAAGAGCAATGGAAAGTAGAAAGTGGTTGAAGCTGCTGGGAAGTTACATATTATTCTTGTATTTCCCTTCCAAGATTTTGGTTTCTGAGGAAATTCTGTAGGGTAAGAAAGGAAGGGGGATGGCGAGGGGATGTCTGAGTCTCTGTGTCTCTGACATGGGAAAGTACTAGAATCATAAATATAGTCATAACATTTAAAAACTCCCACTGAATGAAGACTTGCTCAGGCTGCAGGAACTGTTCTGAGCGCTGCAAGTGTTCTAGTCAATAACCTCACAATGACCTGGATGGTAGCTATATCCTTATCTTCGGTTTACAAATGAGAGAACTGAAGTGCAGGCAGCTTGAGTAACGTGCCCAAGGTCACAATTTCAGCATGGACAAAACTAGGACTTGAACCTTGGCTGGGTAACTTCTGACTTGGTCCACAATCCCATTTCTCACCAGGGAAATGATCCTCTGATTAAATTTCCAGTTTTCATCAAACATATTGATTCCTTCATGGGACAAATATCCTGAACGGCTACTCCAGGCCAGGCATTGAGCATATCACAGAGAAGAAGATACTCTTGGCCCACAGAACTTGTGGTCTGGATGAGGAAAAAGACAAGAAAACTTTCAGTTCTAATTCAACGAATGCAGTATAACAAATGCTACAATAAGAGTAATCAAGAATTATGAGAAAGGGCTAAGTTTTATTTCCATAGTGATTTGCAGTTTACAAAGTGCTTTCATATGCAATATCCCCTTTAATATTCACATGCAAAAAAATAGCAATGAGGTAGGGCGGGTCTGGACTAATATCTCTATGTAATGAGATGGAGAAAATTTATTCAAACGAATCCATCTTTCGAAAGCCATTGTATTTTGGAAAGGAAAGAGACTGATTTAGAAGATGAGTCAGAAAAAGGGCATGGTTTTGGGGAAAACAGTTTGCTTCAGACAAAGAAATATTTGCTTTCTCTTCTGGAGAGGGAGCAAGAGAGGGAGAGAGGGAGGCAGGGAGGAAGGGAGAAAGGGTGGGAAATGCTGAGGAAGGAGTTGGGGAGATAAGAAAAACCAGTTCTGCAATGCAAACTTCTCTTTTAAGCCCTGGTATCTGTAGCAAAGTGCTCCTCAAACACAGACTCCAGTTCCCATAACATTGACCCTTATTTTCAATTATAAAAGTATAAATGGTCAGTGAGCAAAATATGGAAAATGCACGCTGGTATAAAATAGGCCTATTAACCAAAAGATCACTGTTCACATTTTATAGTTTCTCCTTCCAACCTTTACTTTCACATGTTATAGTACAAAACTAGGATGAAACCCCTTAAGCTATTCTGTGGCCCACTTTTCTCACTTAATATGTTGTGAGCATTTCCCCAAATATCTTCGTGTTCTCTGAGTATTTGCTCCCCTCCAGAGTCAAATCCACAGCCTCCCTTTGTACACCTGGGCCTTTCACAAAGCATCTCCCTTGGTTTCCTCCCTGAGCTTCAGGACAGCTTCTTCGACTTGGGAGGGACGGCTGTTCTCACCTCGCCCAACCGATGAGGAAATCCAGGCCTGTTGTCAAGAGTTTAGCTAATCTGCTCCACAATATTGCTGCTTTGGCATCCATTTTGTTTGGCCAAGTAGGCTGTGGGATCCTTAAACTGACATTAACTGCCCCAACCCCCACCCCACGCAAGCACATGCTCTAGGGAACAGCTCCCAGAGTCACGAGCAAATGTAAGTTCCTGATGTGACTTCCCTGATAGCCCTTGTGAGCAACAGTTTCCCCTGCCTCCCAGGGCCTTCCTCTTGTGCGCCCCTGAGATGAGCCCCCTGTGGAGCTTACCAAAACCCTGCTGGTTTTGGTTTGAGTTGACCAATCTGGCGTTAGCCTGGGAATCCCAAAACACTTCATTCACAGAACCTAATAAAGACGTGTGCCCCAGGTCCTGCCTCTGCCTCTGCCTGCATCCTGCCTTGTCTCTGCATGTGGCTCCTTGAGGCATGCTGTGCACTTCCTCCAGGACTTGTGAGTAATGAACTTCTCTATTTGCATTTCTCTTGTTGTTGAATGCTGCTCATCATCTGCCACCCTGTGCTCCACTTAACAAACACCAATTTAACAAAAAGTCATAACACCTGTCCAGGTTAAACAACTTGCCTAAGGGTAATAGAAGGTCAATAAGAGAGAACAGGAATGCAGGTTAGCCCCTCAAGTTGCTTGAAAACCTGACTATGAGAGTGTCCATCCGGAATATATATCTAGATAGTCTGCACAAAATCCATAGCACACTATTGTTGTGCAAACACACCCATATTTCCAACCCTACTTGGCAAGCCTGTAAAAGAAAAATTTTGCCTGGACACTTGTTAAAAATGGCAAGGAAGGGGCCGGCCTGGTGGCACAGCAGTTAAGTTCTCACATTCCTCTTCGGTCGCCCAGGGTTCCCCGGTTCAGATCCTGGGTGCGGACACGGCACCACTAAGCAAGCCATGCTGTGGCAGGCGTCCCACATATAAAGTAGAGGAAGATGGGTATGGATCTTGGCTCAGGGCCAGTCTTCCTCAGCAAAAAGAGGAGGATTGGCAGCAGATGCTAGCTCAGAGCTAATCTTCCTCAAAAAAAAAAAAAGAAAGGCAAGGAAGACTTTATTCAAGACTATTGCAATAGAGGAGAGGGATTGCATTCAACTTTGAATACAATAGGAACAAGTGGGGATTTATAATAGTCTATAGGCTGGGTGAGAGATTCAATGGAAAATTACTAAGAAGAACTTTGTTAGGTATTAAGGGGTAGGGTGAGAAGAAATTGATTAGAGATCAGGATGTAGGAAAAGAAGTTTGATTGGCTATCAACGGTGGGAGGGAGTCTTGATAAACTGACTGAGCAAGAGTCTTTGTTTGCACTAAGCTCAGCAGGCAAAGGACAAGACCTAGTCAGGAAGTGGGCTCAAAGGAGCCTGACTGAAGTTTGGTCAAGGAAGTGGTTCTTGTGCTACTGCCATGAGGTCCTCATGTGGCCCCTGGGCTCTCCTTGGTTTTCTCCAACTGTGACTGTGACTTTCCCTCTTTTATACATCCCTTCCTCTTGGAAACTGAGAAGTCTGCAACCTGAAGCAATCACTTTCTTTGGCAGCTGTTGCATTTGTCCTGGGCTGGTCCAAGGCCAGGGAGCAGAGGGTTAGAGGCAGGAGAGTGGTCGTAGGGATGGCTGATGGTGGCCGGGGAGAGGGGAGGATTAGCTGGGAATCTACCCATGTGGTATCAACTTTTTTCCCCTGGGAAAATGCTTTTTGAGTTTTGAATATCAGGGAATTTACTCCACAGAGTTGAGAGCTGAGCTGCCTTCATGCTCCCAGGATATCTCCTTAATGAAAATACAATGATTTTGCAGAAACTTTTTCCGTACAGAGTCCTATTATGTTTGCATGCATATTTATCCAAAGGCATAACCCAGGAGAGAACACTGCTACTGTCCTGTAGGTCTAGACACGTTGATTGTGCAGGTAATCATAAAAATCAGTACTCTGCCCTCGTTTGGGGACCATTACTGTGACTTTAACATTCAAGATATATCACTTTCCCAGAAAAGGCAGCCCGAGTGTAGACACCAAGTCTTTGGATGATTAATGATTAGAATCCCTTAAGAGTGAGCTGTGGAGGAGCCAGACAAAATGAAATTAAAATGTTGCCTGTTACCTAACATTTCCTCAGATGGCTCAGAAATTCCCTGTATGTTTGTCATTTATTGTATCCTCTTAAAAGTCAGTTACATTTCCAAATATCTGAAAGGTTAGTGAGAATCTTGATTGAAGTAGGTTTTTTTTTTCTTTTTTCCCAAATGATGATTGTCTTTAAGATTAATGTTCCAGTATTCCATGAATCTCTGTTTCTCAACAAGAAAAAATTGATACAAATACTCATACCATAAGAATGCTGTAAGAATGAATAAAATAACATAGAGGAACCTCCTAGTGCAGGGCCTAGCACATAGTAGGTTCTCAATAATGGTAGGCATTGTTATCATTATTATGTGCTATGGATAGTTGGCGTTTTGGTTTATCCAGAATCTAGTTCCTGTGATTGAATCAGTTCTTGTAATTCTTTTATCAATACCTCTCAATTCCTCCTCTACTCTGAGTTTAATTGGTTCACATCATATTGAGAAAATAATACCTTAGCAAACAGTAATAATAATAGTAGCTAATTATTTACCAAAAGTTTATTAGGTGCCAGGCATTGCTCTAAGCACTTTTCATGGATTATCTCATTTACTCTCCACAACCACCCCACGAAGGAGTGCACTTGGGAAGGCAAGGAAATATGCTGTTACACAGGGTTTCACGATATTAAAGGGCACAGAAGCTTATTTCTCTCTCCTGTAAGAGTCATGATGAAAGGGGTCCAGGTCAGCAGAGTCAGCTCTCTTCTATGTGGCCGTTCAAAGACTCAGTTCCTCCGTCTGGGTTTCTCAGGCATTCTCAGGGCATCATCCTCATCTGCATGGTCACAGCTGAATGTCTGCGATGTTTATGTTTCAGCTGTTTAGATGGTGATAAAGAGCATGGAAAAAATATGCCCGATACCTTAATACCCAGGTCTGAAAGAGGCTCACATCCCTCCCACTACATTCTGTTGGTCAGAACTTAGTCACATGGACACACTTAATGAAGGACGCTGGGAAATGTAGTCTAGCTGGGCACAAGTCTCTTCTATGACTGAAGAACAGAATAGATTTCAGTAGGCACCAGGAGTTACAAGTATTAGAGGAAATACAGGTAATTTGGCTAAACAATTATTCACTCAGTTTTGTGGGGTGAGGAAACAGTCTTAGAGAGATTACATCACTGTAGGAGATTCTGCCTGTAAACCATCCACAGACATAATCCTGCCAGACAGTTCCTGTACACATCACTTTCCAGAGTCTCTGCCTGAGAGAGATTTCCAGCCATGGGAACAGGGGTGGCCAGCTCTTCCAGACTGGGCGAACACACTACCTCCTCTAGTTTGTTCATGTTGACGTGAACTATCTCATCCATTGGAAGAATCATTGCCACCGTCTTCTAAATTCTAATTTTTGTCACTGAAAAGTATGCTCTCAGTAAAAATGTGAATAATTATATACTTAGTAGGTGATCTTTTCTTCTCTGGCTGGCTGCTTTTAGGATCTTCTTCTTGTCTTTCGTGTTTTGCGATTTGATCAATGAGGTCAATAGAAAGATGACAGCTCTCTTATTTGTCAATTCATTTTACTTAGGAAATGTGGCCACCAATTAACCTGAGAAGCATAGCCTGGGGCATGCCCATGTGGTTTGCATTTGGCGTCCCCAGGTTGACAGCCTTTCTGACAGCCCTGCAATGGGCATCTGTCTTCTCTCAGGTGTCAACCCCAACCCCAGCTGCCTATGACATCCTCTTCTTCTCAGTGCCAAAATGGAATAATGACTTTGATTCTCTTTTTCACATTATTTCTGCCAGACTAAATGCCACCTCCTCCAGGAAGCCTCTGTTACTTTCTTTGACCCAATTGACTATATCACTCACTTCTCTCTGCTACTGTAATTATTTTACTTATACCTATGTAGGAAACTAGAACATGTCTGCTCAAAATAGGCCCTTTTGACATAAAAATTATGTTGAGCTGCAGGCAATTAAGAAGCAGCAAATGCAGGAAAAGCTCTCTCTGCCCTCCCCTTTTCTGTCTAAAGGCAGGATATAAAGTCTCCTTTTACTGGAGACAGACTCTTATTGGCCCAGAGAAGGCATGAGAGGAAGCTGCCAACGAAACTTACACTGTTAGTTTCCTCCTGTATATTTACCTTCCACAGTTTGCTGCCCTTGGAAGCCTAAAACCACTTTGCATTGTCCTGTCATTTTTTTTTTTTAAGATTTTATTTTTTTTCCTTTTTCTCCCCAAAGCCCCCCAGTACATAGTTGTATATTCTTCGTTGTGGGTGCTTCTAGTTGTGGCATGTGGGACGCTGCCTCAGCGTGGTTTGATGAGCACTGCCATGTCCGTGCCCAGGATCCGAACCAACGAAACACCGGGCCGCCTACAGTGGAGCGTGTGAACTTAACCACTCAGCCATGGGGCCAGCCCCTGTCCTGTCATTTTTTTTTTTTTTTTTAAAGATTTTATTTTTTCCTTTTTCTCCCCAAAGCCCCCCGGTACATAGTTGTGCATTCTTCGTTGTGGGTTCTTCTAGTTGTGGCATGTGGGACGCCGCCTCAGCGTGGTCTGACGAGCAGTGCCATGTCCGCGCCCAGGATTCGAACTAACGAAACACTGGGCCGCCTGCAGCGGAGCGCGCGAACTTAACCACTCGGCCACGGGGCCAGCCCCTGTCCTGTCATTTTTTAAAAAATGTATTGTTCTTTGTTGAAGATACCATAGAAGCCGAAATTCTAAGCCACTGCTTTGTTACTTTTCCTTGAGGCTTCTCCTGCATGATGTGCTCTGCGCATGTCAATAAACTGTTTTTCTCCTGTTAATCTGTCTTTTTAAGACAGCTGAAGAGCTGACAGCTGAAAACCTAAGATAGGTAGAGGCAAAGCTTTGCCTCCTTTCCACCTATCATACTGTGATGTTATTTATTGCCTAAATGTCTATTCCCTTACCAAACTAGGAATTACCTGATGACTGACGTCCCAGTGTGTTCGTGTTTACTTAATCCTGAGTAAGGGGCCTGGAGATATTTTGTCATTAACTCATCTATTGATTCAGTTAATGTTTATTGAGTACCAGCCCTGTACCAGCACCATCCTATCCCAATGCTACAGCAGAGAAGAGGACCCAGTGGCAGGAAGTTTCCGTTGAATAGTAGAGAATTCGTTCTTTAATCTTTTACAGCTTTTTGTCCATGTTGCAGTTATGGTACATACTTACCACTCTGTGGGGCAATTATTTGATCATGTGTCCACGTCTTCAATGTGACTGCTATTTCTTCCAGGACAGAGAACAACAGCTTATTTATTTTGTATCTCAATTATCTAGCACAGGGGTTGGCAAACTTTGGCCTATGGGCCAAATTTGGCTTGTTATTTATTTTTGTGTGGCCTGTGAGCTAAGGATGGTTTTGACCTTTTTATTTATTTATTTATTTTAGTGAGGAAGATTGGCCCTGAGCTAACATCTGTTGCCAATCTTCCTCTTTTTGCTTAAGGAAGATTGTTGCTGTGCTAACATCCGTGCTAATCCTTATTCACTTTGTATGTGGGATGCCACCACAGCAAAGCTTGATGAGTGGTGTGCAGGTCTGCGCCCAGGATCCAAACTGGCGAACCCCAGGCTGTGGAAGCGGAACATGCAAACTTAACCACTATGCCACCAGGCCAGGCCTGGCTTTGGCATTTTTAAGTGTTTGAAAAAAATCAAAAGAAGAATAATATTTTGGGACAAGTAAAAATTACACGAAATATAAGTTTCATTGTCTATAGATCAAGTTTTATTGGAATACAGTCTCTCATTCATTTACGTATTATCTGTGGCTATCATTTACAAATTAACAATGGCAGAGTTGAGTGGTTGCAAAAGAGAAATTATGGCCACAAGACTAAAAATATTTACTGTTTTGCTATTTACAGAAAAAAATTTGCAGACCCCTAATCTGGCACATTAACCTTCTTTAGATAAATTATGCTGGCGTTGACTCCAGGAGCAGGTAAGTTCTGGGCCAGGAGGAGAGAGGAGAAGGAGGAAAACCCGAGCAATACTGTGATAAATAAACCTCACCTTTTGGGTGCCCTGTAGTTGGTGGTACTAATGGGGTCTCTCTCAAGGAATAGGAAACACTGTACTAAGTCCTGGATCTGGCTTCTTTTTTCCCCAGAACGTAAGGTAAGCCTTATTCTGCTACTATCTCCATTGTCACTCTGGAAGAGCAGTAAGAACTTGTGATCTCATCACAGAATACTGGTTGCCAAGAGGAGGAAACAAGTCCTACTGGATGGAGGGAAATGGAAGGCAGGATTACTGAAGACGGAGGGAGGTGAAGGGCAAAGCTGTTAAAGGGAGGGGGAGGAGCTGGGGAGGGGAAGGAAGCAGACGTTTTCCTTAACCTCTCTTAAAATATGAGTATTTGGGGACTGATTATGCTTTCAGTCAACATCCAATCTCTCTTAAAAATATTCAATGACTTCATCTTTGACTTTGAATAAAATTTCAAATCCCGTCCTTTACAAAGCCCTTCAGGATCAAGCAGGCCAGCTTCAGATTCTTTCTGCAATCCTAGTTGACGCCACTTCTTCCCTATTTGTTCTTTAGTGTCCTGCGTCTTTTCTGTTCCTCAAACACACTTTTCTCACCATGGGGCTCTGTGAATTGATTCTCCTTTTTTCTAGAATGTTCTTCCTTCTTGATTAAGCAACTTCCTTCTCGATTAAGCACCTTGTCATCTTTTGGGTCTCAGCTCAAACATCACCTCCACGCTGAAACCTTGCCTGACCACCTTACATAAAGCAGGCTCCTTTCTATTATTATTTGCTATTCCAATAGCCCTCACAGAACTTATCACAATTTTGAATTATACAATTATTTGTTGGTTTACTTGATTTTTTGGCTTCCCCACTGGAATGCAAGTTTGATAAGAGGAGAGGCCATCTCTCTTTTGTTCAGTATTTTATACCCAGCACCTAGTACCTTCAGCTATTCAAAATTTATGAAACAACTATGTATTGGGAGTTTCCCTAATCTTTGGGGATGCAGAGCTACATAGATGTTGAGTAGCACACAGTCTACTAGGGAAAACTGGTATTTGAGTAGTAAAGAGCAAGAAAAGGACGAAGATTAAGTAGTAATGGTCTGGAGCTACCTGTTTTATGAGAAGATACCAGAGGTGGCTTTCTTTACTTTACAGTTTGGCCCACAGTTAGTCACTGGCCAGTGCTTCCTTTGGCATTTTCCATGCAACGGGCTAACTGTTGTCTTAGACACTATTTATGGGAATTAGGCTCCAAGATGGCCCCAGTGACCTTCACCTCTAGTATTCATGCCCTTGTGTAGTCTCCTCATATATTGAATCAGAGCTGATCCTTGTTCTGAATGCTCAAGGAGCGATAGTGTGCAACATTCAAGGCTAGGTCTTAAAAGGCAGCTTCCACTGTGATGTCTTGGATTGCTTACCATGCAAGGAGGACATTCAAGCAGCTCTGTGAGAGGCCCATATGGAGAAGAACTGAGGCCTCTGGCCCTCAGCCATCCCCAGTCAATCAATCCTTCAGATGATGGCAGCCCCAGCCCGTGAGGACTGACGGTCTAACCCTTCCCCAAATCCTGTCCAATAGAAACTGTGAGAGACAATAAAAAAATGATTATTGATTTTTTAAGCTACTAAGTCCTGGGATGATTTGTTATATAACAATTGATAACTAAAATATCATTCCTTCTTGTGATGATCTGGTTGGCCAGAGCAATAAGCATACAGCATCTTCCTCATTTCTTGCTCTACTTGTGGCCAACACAAACTACTGTAGGCTGCAGCAGGCCAGAGAGAACTGTCTCTGTCTCTGCCCTGTCTCTGCCCTGATGAGAGATGCCAGATGTTTGCACCCAATTTTTGTGTTCCCCCAAAGTTCAGATGTTGAAGCCCCAACCCTCAATGTGACAGTATTTGGAGGTGGGGCCTTTGGGAGGTGATTAGTGTTAGATTGAGTCATAAGGGTAGGGCCGTCATGAGGTAGAGGCCTTATAAGAAGAAAGAAAAAGATCTCTCTCTCCCCCACCGTGCATGCACTGAAGAAAAGCCATGAGAGGATATAGAGGGAAGGCGGTCATCTGCAAGCCAGTAAGACAGCTCTCATCAGAAACAGAATTGGCTGGCACCTAGATCTTGGACTTTCCAGCTTCCATAACTGTGAGAAATAAATTTCTGTTTTTTAAATCACCCTGTCTATGATATCTTGTCACAGCAGCCTGAGCTGACTAAGACACCAGATAATTCATCTCTTGCTCTTAGAAGAATGAAATGCCCTGAGTCATAAGAGGCCTTTGGGTTGCCAAGGTCAGGACCTTTGGGGAGAGGAAGCTCTATTCTCCAGTAAGGAAGTGGTAATCATTTCTCTTCCTTTTTAAGAGGCTAATGAGGAGACTGCAGGATCATGAAGGAAGACCATGAAAAGGAAAGTATTGAGGTTTTGAGTCTGTAAGACTGCCTGGATCCTTTGCTGAGGGATGTGCATGAGACCTGTGGCCAAGGTAAAGGACAAACGTGAAGGAACTTTCTGCCAGTTTCTAAGGCACTAACAACACGAGGCTCAGGCAGTAATGACGGGCTCATTCAAGCAGGCTACCACTCTGCTATCAAATCTCATTTTAAAATGCCACCCTTTCCCTCCCTGATTTTCCCCAGGTGGAAGTTTGCACTTTCTGGACCTCAGAGTCCTCTTACTGCGGTCCAACAGTCTTCCGTTCACTACCTGCCTTGCAGACAAGAGTAATCCAGGTTGTGTTCCCCAGGAAGCTGACACTGCATGCCTAAGGTTTCTGCAGGAGTGGTCTTAGAGTCACCACCCATGGAAAGGAAGGAAAAGAAGCAGGCCTGGCCAGGGGGGAAGTTATGCTGTGATGCTGTCTTAAAGAAGGTTTCAGCTGACCCCAGAGGGAGCTCTGAAGCTGGGGTGGCCCTTCAGAAATGTCCTGATTGAGGAGAAGCGATCAGACATTTATATTTATATCCGCCTCGTCTAGTCGTTGTGTGTAGACTGCCCTGAAAAGAGGGTATGACTTTGGAAACGATGCTTCTCTTAAGCCAGGCAAGTCCAAAGTGGTCTGACAGTGGAGGACTGTCCATGCTCAGAGGTCACAGTAGCTGGCAGGATAAGTCTTTTGGTCCTGAAGTGTTTCTGGCAGATATGTCATAGCGTCCACATGAGATTGACTAGGGCGTGCTAGTAAATCCTGAGGATAAGGTGGATACACACTTCTGGTTACATTTTAACAGGAAAGAAGGAACATCCAAGCTGAGGTGAGGAAAAGGAATCTGGAAAAGTAACCCCCTGTTATTCTCAGGCTAACGATGTCTTTCCAGATGTGACTTTTTTCTATCATAGATCCACTAGTGAGGGTCCATATGACAGTCATAACTGCAATTGCTTCTCTGTGTATGGAGATTCTGCTGTTAAGAGGAATAGGATCTGAGTAAACAAAATGGGAGCACACAAAGCTGCAACTACCATTCCTTTAGATTTGGATCTCAGCCAATTCCTTGAGTAACCTAACCTTTACCTTTATTCCTCTATGAAGGAAGATTTGACTTCTAGAATCCTGTTAGTCTCCCTCACCTTGTGAACCCACACGTCATCTGGTCTGTGAGTTGGGCCCTCCAAAATCTCGGCAAATGTAGCTTCTTTAGCTGGAGCCAAAAGCTCAGATGACAAGACATCATGGGGTTTTCCTTAATTTATTCTGACTTTGGAGTTAGTGAATTCATGGGTGAAATTTTGTTCTAGGAAACCACGTGGTGTGTGTGTGTGTGTGTGTGTGTATCAGGTCCAGAGGAGCAGCTCTAGGTCTGACTGACTTGAACTGATGGTGCCTCTTGCCTCTTGCATAAGCCTGGCTTTCGAGTGTCCTAGGTGATTGCCACTCGGATGCAAATCACTACACTCCAACTCTTTATTCTCAGACTCTCTCTTCTGTTGGTACAATTGTGTTAAGGTTCTAAAATATGGAAGCATTTAGCAGAAAGGGGGGAAAAAGGAAAATGAGGTTAAATGAGGAGACAGAGATACGGGAATTTCCACTGCATTTTCTGAGCTGTGAGGCCACCATGCCTTTTTTGCCAAATGATAAGAGATTTATTTCCTAATCAAACAGAGTATTGTGCGTGTCATTCAGAAATGTGTTCCTGCTCATTTCACAGCTCCAAAAAGGAGTTGACAGGCATCAAAAGAGAAGAATTGTAGCTAACATAGGAATAATAGGAATGAAAAAATCAATGTGGAGGTGTAATTGAAAGTAAGAACTGGTGGTCGAGGTAATTGAACGGTAATATTGTGAGCAGAAACCAAGTAGGATCAAGTAACTGCAAGAATAGGCAATTCACAGACATGCATTCTTGTCCTCTCTTGGATAACGCGGGCCTCTGAGATTGTGGGCAAAGACATTATCAGATCTGCTCAAAGAGAAGTTCCTCATTAGTTTTTAACCGTGTCGTTTTTTTTTTCCCCTCAAAGAATGCTTTGAGACCTGGAATGAGTCCAAGGCTGTGACTTTGCAACTGCTATAACTGGACTCGAGCATGTTCGATCCTGACCTTGTGACTGTCTTAGAAACAGAATTCAATTGCTGCTGGTCGGCCCACTCAATCAAGGCACACCTGACCAGAACGATGACCAGAAATACTTGAGCAGCCACGTAAAACTCATTTCACCTCTCTAGGCTGAGTTCCCGGGAGAAAATTTCAGTGAAAAGTACTATTTATTTTCCTTTACCAAACGAGAGAGATAAAGAAGATGATTTTAATGTGTTTTTATTGGGAAAATGAGTGCTATTCAGGAGTATTTTTCAAAAAACCAAAATAAACTCCCCTTGAGAAAGAGTCATTCCTCCAGCATTACCTCATGAGGCCATTCACAGACTTTGCCTATCAATACCGCTGAAATCAATATCACATTATGGTGAGAGTCAGGAGATCTGGATTGTGTGACCTTGGGCAAGTCACTTAATCTCTCTGCCACAATCCATGTGAACAAATTGAAAATAATTCTAGTAACTTCAAGAAGGGAGAGTAAGATTAATGACAGCAAGTTTTTAGATGATTGTCTCTGTGGCTGCTTCTCCCACGCCCTCATTTCGTGTGTGTACTTTTTTATGTTTGATTTTCTTTAGAATCTAAATTCAGCCACCCACATATTGACACAAAGACAAAACTAGGACCAAATGCAGGATGGCAATGCCTCCACTTGGCTGAATTTTGTGTCTCTGGACACAGTTAGCACTTGTAAGTGTTCTCTATTTCCCCTTCGTGGAAGGAAGAGGAAGGCAACAGAGAAGTCCATTTGGAAAAGAATTGTTATGTATATATTACTCTCTTTACTCTGTTTGGGGGATGTTGTGGCTTCTTGCTCTCAGGCATCCTATTTCCTCAACCCCACTGTATCAGAGCCCCCCTTTTTACCTCTCATTGTTCAATTAGCCCGTGGAATTGAAGACCCAGTTTGGTGTTGCTCTTCCAGCTTGGATCAGTATTTCCTCCAGGATACACCTCAAGTGTTTGCCCTACACCTTCACAAGCTGTGACAACAGGGGATAAATCATTACTTATTGACTCATTCAATGAGAACCCTGTGACCTCTCCAACCCCTCCAGTTGTCATCCTGACTCTCCTCTTCTTTTTCTTTTATACTCATTGAGAGGGCGGTCTGTTACTAACTTCCATTCCTAACCCTTGGCTATCCAGCTACTACCTCATCACTCTATTAAAACTGCTTTTCTTCATCTCCATGCCAGAAGCACTCCATTCTAGAAACGTGAGCATGATCTAAAGTTGAATCTTATTCCTCTGGTCAACTTCATTCTATCGTGTCTCTAAATTAGCTCGTCCATTTTCTTGGCTTCAACTATCACTTCTATGCAGATGAATCTTGTATCTATGGTTTTAGACATCCCAGCCCATAATCTGTTTTCAACTATCCTTTCCTACCATTTGTCAATTTAAGAGCATATATGGACAGCTTGAGAGGGTCACTTTGTGAGGAATCCGCAATACCACACTAAGGAGTTTGGATTTTACTTTACAGATTGATTAAAGATATCTAATTAAAGATATTTCAAGGTATTAAAGACATGATCTAGAGGAATATATGTATAGAGAGAGCCCTATGTAGTCACCGCGTTGCAACGAAACCCAGATTTCAATTCTTGTGCTTTAGAAACCACAGAAACAAACAGACGGGCTTAAAACAAGGAATTATACTTGATTTTCCCTTTTTCCTTGACAAACATGTCCAATGTCATCATGAATTATTAATTCTTCCACTGTAACACTACAGTCTGTTCAGTCTCTTCTAATTCACTTGCCATTTTTTCCCTTTTTATTCCCAACCCTTACCCTTTTTTAGACTTAAGAAATAGACACCTGATCAATTCATTTTATATTCTGCTATCATCTAAAATTCCTATACTACAGGTCTGGACAAACCATTCTCTTACTCAGACAATCTTAATAGACTTCTGTTGCCCACGAGAGAATTCTGAACTTCTTAGTCCTCACCCTCAAATATGGCCTGTATATTTCCACCACCAGGCTTTGGTTCAAACCATTTTCTTAGCTTAATAGTGAGTCAATGTAATGCAGTTGTTCTTTGATTTTCTGAATTGATAAAGTACTTCCTTCTTCCCATGATTCTAAGCATGCATTACTACCATGGCCATTCCAGGCTCAATCCATATCTACAGTGGTTTATTTATAGAGACTACATCTCTCAAGATTTAGTGCAACACTACTGGTCTTCCTTAGTATTTTTTGCACTGTTTGGGTTTCTTTAATGATAACTGGAGCATTCCAGTAGATGAAGAAAGATTTTACTTCATTGATTGGCACCCTTAATGCACAGATATCTTTTGCTCGTTTTCCAATTGACTCCTTTTCTGAGTGTCCAGACTTGTATACAGAGAAAGGAATGCATCTGAGTTTTAAAGCATGGGTTGGCCAGCAGATGTTTCTTCCAATCCAGCCTCATCAGAGTTTGAGTTCATGAAAATTCCTCTGAGACTCCAGAAATATTATTCTTAATTTTCAGTGCTGTTGTAAGTATTCATATTTTCTGTGTCTTCAGAGGTATTTCATTTGGAAGTTGAGGAACCGCATTAAACACAACTAACTAGGTGCTATTTTTAAATGGGAATCCATTTTTGTTGACATTTTAAAAGCTCACTGCAAACAGATGCTCAAAAGAAAAATACAGACTATATGAAGTGAGTTAATAAAGCTAGAAAATGGCCATTATTGTATTACACACATGAAATAAATATGTGTAATTTTGCCTCCCTCTGCCCACACTAAGTTCTTTCATTTCTTTGACCACATAAGAGTTCTTTCTCTCCCCAGGCCTACAAACAGGCTGCTCTCTCTGCATGGACCCCTACCTTTGACCCCCACACACAGTGCCCTCTGCCTCCATCCTAGAGCCTACTTTATCCTTCATGACTTGGCTTACATGTCATTTCCTCACAAAGGCATTCCCTAACCTCCCAATATCTATTTGATTGGATTCCACTGCTGTGCTTTTTTCTAGGACCCCATAATTTCCTTCAGGGAGCTTATCACAATCTGAAATTATATATTATTTGGGTCATTTGTATAAAATCTTTTACCCACTTTAACCTCAACTCCAAATGCATAGAGAGTGTGCTTTAAAATGGCAGAAGCAATGTCTGTTTCATCTGAAATGATATATCAAAAGTTTAGCATAGTTTCTTGCACATAATAGGAGATGAAAAATAAAATTTGTTGTTAAACCACCTTTGAGTACATAGAGAGGATTAAGAATGAAAATAGCTTATGTATTTTATATAGCTTTATATACTTTATATAAAGCTTTATCTAAAGCTTCATATACTTTTTACAGCTTATATACTTTTACCAAAATTGCTTTTAAAATAATGGTCACTATATGAGGCAGATGACACCATAACGTTCAAGATCTTTAAGTCCTGAATCGATTTCAACAGTCTTTCAACCATTTCTCCAGAAAGAATTGCTGCTGACAAAGCAAGCCATCTGAAAAAGAAAACGCTAGGAGCAATTCTAAAACCAGGGTTAGTCTATTATTGCTTAGAAATAATTTCAGAAAATCTGTGGTGAAAACAAATTCCCAAGATGGAGATAGTTATTACACAAGAAACACATCTTAAATTGAACACATGTCAAATCCCCATGGCATTTCCTGATGGGGCCTCACTCCTGTGAGAATTTAAAGTAAACAGAGTAGGGACATTTAATCACTTTATCTTTCAGATTACACACGTACATTATTCTGTGTAGTAGCCTTGATTCTGAAATGTGCAAAATGTTTTTGTTTCAACATATTGAATTCTGTTGGAAATGCTCTAGAATAGTTTCCTACTTAAAGAAATTTTATGGTCAAGGCTTTATAAGTGAGGAACCTTTTATAACATGAATAATTGCCCTTAATTTATCCCATTTGCTAGTAATGATTCGCCTATTGAATTTTCTCAGAGAGGGCTTGTGCAGAAAGTAGTCCCGTCATGATTCAAACAATCCCCTGAGAAACTCGCTGACTCAGCCCCAATTCCAGGCAGACATAATTCTATTTTGTGCCTTTATGAGCAGGAAGGAGAAAAAAATATAATCTGGAAACTACTAAGACTTCATTTCTTCCCCTTAAAAACAAAAACAAAGCAAACATCTCTAATCTAGATTACTTAAAAACACGATCAGTAGAGAGAATAACTGTGCTGTGGAAATAAGCCCCCAAGGCTTAAAAGTCCCTTAGTAGAGAGTGGTAGTTACTGACAATTTAGTAGTAGTTACAGGTAGTAACCACGGACAAACAGTTAACACAGACAATGTGGTCTGAAGGGCCTGAGGCGGAATTCAGCTCCTCTGTTTTCCAGCTGTTTATGCCTGAGTAAAGCAGGCAGCACAATAAATCCCATAGGTTTGTAAGAGATGAATGAGATGGTTCATACAAAGCGCTTGGCATAGTGCCTGGTGTATAACAAGCCCTAAGAAAGCAGTGGCTATTAGGATCACACATACCTATAAACACAGAGCTACAGCATGTCATCCTCACAGATGTTTCTTTGCTTAATGAATGACTCACAACCCTGGAAAGAAAGAAGCAACTGATGGGAATAAATAAATGTTTTACGAAGATTATATAATATTTATATAATTAAAATGTACACATTTTAAACAAGAATGAACAAATGATTGGACATGTGCATCTGTGAGTGAGAATGTGTGTGTGTGTGTGTGAGTGTGTGTTTGCACACATGTGCATGACTTTCTTACAGGGAAATGCAGAAATCTTCACCTGGTGGGTGAGTATTAATATTGCACCCAGCCAACGTCATTTCCCTGTTCTGGATGGTACCCCTTGGTATCACCAAGCCCTGCCTGAGAGGGCCCTTGGAGAAAGGCACTTTTGGTCTTTTGTTGTTTTCCATTTGGTTCTAATTGAGGGGAAAAGAAGAATAAAACCAAAAAATACTATTTGTGGTTAAGTTAGACTTCACCTTGTAATGTTTTGGGAAGAAATTAATTGAATATGCACTTTCTTCATAGCAAAGAATGTGTTCTTCTATCCATCTCTTTCATGTGGCCATTCCAAAGTCCCCAAGTGTGACCATATGCTAATCTCAAACCAATTTCTGGCAACAAGAAGGTATTAGCCTTCTTCCCTGTTCTTTCTGTATCACTTTAAGAAATTCTGAAGGAGGAGACTCTAAACATTGTGCAATTTCTAAGAAAACCACCAAGCTGTTAATGAAGTAAATATCTGTTTAATTTACAAGCATCAGTAGTGTAACTGATATTAGTCTGGAGAAAGACAAAGCACACTGAATTATACATGTACATCTAATTTTCTTTGTAAAAAAAGTTTTTGGAAAGAAACATCTGCATTTTACAGGGTACCCTGGGATTTTAATGAGGGAAGAGCACAGTCCACTATAAATCATTATCATCTCTACACTGTAATTTAGCAGCAAACATGTTAACATGGGAACATTAGGGTAATAAAGGAGCTTTATTGTTTGGAAAAAAAATCACAGTTCTTGACATTACAGCCTTTTCTCTCCCCACCCCACCCCCAATAAAAGGGCAAAAACGTCAAGGAAATATTAATTTGTAAAAGATCTACTTTTCTAGTGTCGATTGCTACACACCATTTCCGTTCTGTGAGGACGTGTTGCAGAGGGGCCACTTCTTTCTGTACAATGACCATTTCACATATAGACTTTACATACTCTCTGCAGGTGTCCTGAATGAGGCCAGTAGGTCAGTGACACCAGTGGTCAGATGCCAAGGTAAACAAACAGACCAACACATATTTCTCCCAAGATAACACCCTATGTTAGTACTATTGCCAGAAAAACAAAGAATCCTGATTTTTAAGTTTGAAAAATATACAAAAATATCAGGACAATTATAAATTAATATATATTAAAGCATCGAGAAACAGCAAAAGGATGGCCTAAAATGTTAAGTACAATGTACTTTGATACAATAAATATTTCTCATTGAAACTGAATACTGTATAGGGCTGTTTAGAACTCATAGAAACAAACATTCATATTATTACTAATTTATTTATCAATAATCTATTGGTTTTTTATCATCTCCTTTATCATTTATATTACAAAAAATTAATACTGGAAAACGGTAGATAAACACTTTTGTGTGCTTCTTCTGCTAACATGCTGACGTTTAAAAAGAATAAAATTTATTTTAGCACTCCCATCTGCTCTCATGAATGGAACCCAGGTCTTCAGGACACTATATTTTGCACAAAATATTTCTCGACCATTTGTTCTATCTGTGAATTCTGGAGTTCCATTCCTCTGCCTTGCATCCTCATTCACACACATGTGCTTGGTCTGTCCTCGTGAACCGCAGCGATGCGAACGAGGACACACGGCTGTTACGCTCTGGGCAATGTCACGTCAGCGCACAGTAGCTTGTCTCTCCCTTATGGATGTGCTTCTGCTTGTCTTCCACATGTTACAAAGACGACTCCGAGTTGCGATGGTTCCCAACATGGTCCTCATGCCTCTAAGTACATCTTTCTTCCTGCTTCTCCAGCACCGGGGAAGCTTTAGTTCAAGCATTTCTTTTTATTTTTCCAAATGCAGAAAAAAAGTCTTTATTCTCATAATAAAAATAAGTCTGTTCTGTATTTTACAATATATTTCAAATATTTCCACTATGAAGCATTAATGAGTCCAACATGGTCAAGAAGTATACACCATTTTCTAAAGACAAAAGCAACCAGGGGCGTGTTTAGGAGGCGCACCTGGTACAGCCACATTTCACCACCTTCTCAACCTCGTCCACAAAGGAGGACCCGTCAGTGCATTCGAAAGAGTATTTCCGCCGCTTGCTCCGCAGAGGTCCGCAGCACTGCCCTCCCGCACACCCGCCTCTGCACTCCAACCGGGAAACCTTCTTGGTCGTTTGGCAGGCGGCATAGCCCTGCTGCTTTTGGTAATAATCTCTTATCCGTTCCCCTCGACAAGATATTTCTAGAAAAGAACACAGAGCACAAGCACTGTAAGGGCAGTCACTGTAAGTCGCGTGGAGTGACAGAGAATTCACAACCCGGCTCAGGAGATGTCGCTTTTGCTTCTTATTTGTAAATGCTGTTTTCAGCGTTATGCTCCTATTCTATATTATGGGCTAGTGGCACGGCCTACTGTTCTTTCAAAAATACCTCTTTTTGGCCTTTATTTCCAGCAAAGTGAATATTATACATGTGGACTATAAATACTATGCTATTGGACTGACAAGAAAATTGGATTCCTGAATCTTTCCCTTTATTGCAAAAATACACATCTTCTGTTTTTACACTACTAACAGCTGGTTTTGTTTACCGCAGGGAGTGGTTTCAGAGAGCACGCAATTTAATTTATTAGACCTGGAGTTTAATATCACTCAATCTGTTACTTAATACAAATAACATTCCACCAACTTCATAAATTACCCTAGTATGAACTAGTTCAAAAAGAGACATCTGCTCAAAGCTTCCACGGGCACGTTCCTCTTGTCTCGTCCCTCTGACACACACAGCAAAATCCGTGCCAGCTGGAGGCAGGGCAGGTTCTGATCACGCAGAGGAGGAGGACTGTGGGCTAAAAGGCAGCCCCTTTCCACCCCTCTCACCTGCGTTACTTGCTGTGATAAATCAGTCGATTCTAAGGTCAAAGGTGATTTTGTCCTAAAACTAGAGCAGAATTCTTAGCTCCCTCTTCTCTGTGCCAGAAGACGAGTTAATAACATACTGGGATGAGATCGGCAGGTAAAGGTAAGAAGCGAGCACAGTGAACCTGCTTTTACATAAGGCAAAAAGGAGTATTTTCATAGCAAATCACACTGTGAGAAGACATCTAAAGGTCGTGCAAAATCTTGCAGTGGAGGGTTAGGACATTTCGCATCTGGTGGCTTCAGAATACTGGGAAATAAATCAAAGTAGCAACCGCTAGTAGTACAGAGACCTGGCACCCCCATATCACTCCCCTCAGTCTCTCTTTCTCTCCCTCTCTTTCCAAAGACAGGGGCTCCTCTTGCTTTGCCAAGAGAGGGAGGTGCCCAGCTGGGTTGGCTTACCTCGATCACAGCTGTCCCCAGTGTATCCACTGCTGCACTCACAGTAGGGCTGTCCAAGTCCCGAGAGCCTGCATTTCCCATGCTTACACTTGATCGTCTGGCAGGGGTTAAACAGATCCTCCTCTTCATCACAGAGGACGCCCCCGTGGCCCTCCAGACACTTACAGCTGTAGGAGAATGCATTGATGGGCAGGCAGGTGCCATGTACGCATCTATGGTGGAGGAGGAATGCAAGAAAGGAGATGCATTAAGCAGAGGGGATGAGAATGGAGGGAGGACGATGGAAGAAGTATGAAGGAGATGGTGCTAATCGGCTGACCTCCTTCTCTTCCCTCCCTCCTCGCTCCTGCCTCCCTCTCTACTCCGTCCTTCCCTTCTTGGGTTTTGCTCTGAGGGTGGGGGTATGTATATTTAACTACCAAGCAGCCCAAACTTACTTATTTCCAAGACAAGGGTCATTGGTCCTCTGGTCACAGAGGGGCCCAGTCCATCCTTCCTCGCACTCACAGGTGAAGCCCGACTGGCTGCTAGGGTGGCACGTGCCGTGGGTGCACACCTTCTTGTGGCATGGCTCACAGCCCGGCAGAATTCCGGTTTGCATGGGCACCTTGCGGAAGTCCTGCAGCTCGCTGTTGATGTAAAGGTTCCTGATGCACCCGTGGAAGCTGGTGCCATTCTGCCCAGGGGACTGGCGCAGTGCTGCAGCCACATTGTTCTTTCCAGGCATGCCTGGGGAGGAACACCAAGTCAGAGGTCAGGCTCTTTGGGGGATCCTCAGCCATTTGCCACCAAGACCTTCTCAGCTTTTCCAATAGGGTGGCCATTTGTGTGACATTTCTTTAGGAGAGCCAGATAGCATGAGCATCCAATCCTGTTGTTCTCAACCTGGCTGCACATTAGACTCACATGAGATCTTTGAAGAAATACTGATGCTTGGGACCTCAGCCCAGAGGTACCTGATAAGATCAGGTCGGGGAGGGAGAAGAGATGTGTGTTTCTTTGTTTTTGTTTTTTGGAAGATGCTCCAAGTAATTCTAATGTACAACTAGAATGAGGAGCCTAGTTCACTGGTGGTCAATCTTTAATTTTTAACATTTGATTCAAACCAAACCATACACAGATGAATAAATATAGAACACCTAAGAGCAGAGCTAAAGGCAGGCTGGGAATGGGGAGGGGATTAGTGCTCCCTCTTTTCTCCACCCACCTCCTCAACCTGGACACACATCCCTGGAAGCTAAGAGCTCCACAAAGCACAGTGCAATCCTCTGACCAGTCCTACCCCTTAAAGATGAAGGGCCAAGGGCCCAGAGAGCTTGCATGTCATGCTCAATGTCACCCAGTGAGATTGGGTTAGAGGCAGGCTGATGAGACGAACCTCTGCAATCTCTAGAGTCACAGTGCAGTCCATCTGGTTTCAGGGGGTCAAAGCTGGGTTTGTAGTGACCACTCGCCCCGGCTCTGCCAAATCCTAAGCTAGCAACTAATTCACCTCACCACTGGTAACTTGCTGTGCTCAGCCAAGGATGGCTGTGCCTGGAAAGCCATCAGGAAGGCACCTCATTCACATCATTTTTTTCTTGCTAATTGAGAGTGAAGCCTTCATATTCCAAGAAATTGAGACTACAAAAGAAATTCCTCCAAAAACAGAATTTGCAATCTTTGTATATATACATTCCACTAGTGACAGTCATCTGGTGACCCTCATTTGGCAAAACTGAGGAATCTTTCCATGGCCTAAGCCAGACCCTGAAATAGTTCCTGGATCGAATCCTACACAAGGCAGCCATCCAGGTCACTGTAGGGTAAGGGGAGGGGGCTGGAGGCCTTCAGAGCAACTGACGTCCCCCCTGGCACTCACACCCTTGCTGTGCCTGGGATCTGCGCTACTGGCTGGAGGGTGTAGGCTGAGGAAGACCCCGGTTCTCACTCTCTAGGGGGTTTGCTGGTTATAAAGACCAAGAACCTCAGCATTCTCTGGGCCCTGCCTCGTGGCATCATCTTCTTTCCCATTCAAAGGAGGCCCATTTGAGTTCCAGCAGGCACCAAAGTCAGATAGCTAGGTGTACAAAACCACTAGGCTAGAAGTCTAAGTCTTTATTGTTGGTTCTGTGTGCACTTGGGCCAGTTACTTCCCTGTTCTGGGGCTTAGTTTTCTCTGTAGAACACGAGTGGATGGACCTGAGCAGTTGTTTCCAGGCTTATCATACATAAGAACCACCAGAGGTGCATGTTCAGAAGGCGGCTTCGTAGGCACCGTTCTCTCTCCACCCTGAGATTCTGGTCTGGCAGGAAGGGCTGGGGTGTGTAAATTTAAATGTTAATATGCAGCCTGGGTGACTTTGATGCAGGTGGTCCATGGTCACACTTTGACATCCACTGAACTAGGTGTCTTGGCGTTGAAGTTCCATGAGTTCAGGCTTTCAGTCTGTGTCTGTCTGGCCTTGGAAACTGAGTTGCTTTGTAGAGTGGAGTCAAAAGGATGAAATGTACCATTTCCAGGACTGGACTAGTGACAGGAAATTCCTTGCTTTGGGACAAGTTCTTCTAATTTAATGATATTCATCCATCATAAACATGTGAACTTTAATGCCCGCACATTTATGGTCCTTTCTTCAGAGGTTAAAAAAGAACTTCTTCCAAAACTACTTTTAAAAGCTTATTTTGATGGAGGTACAGCACACATATATACATGTGTCAAGACTGACATAGACTGGTGAAGTTCCACAGCAGGGAGAAACAACTAGTAAATGTGTTCCTTTATTCCCAAAGCTAATGATTATAAACGCTTTGATTATAGTAATTTGTAAATGAGAATGTTGATACACCACGCATATATTGACTTTCAACGGGATATCAGAAAATCAAGAACTCTTCTGAGTTAACCTGTTCACGTGCTTGGCACATTTCTGACCAGAGAACTAGGTCTTAATTGATAAACAGAAGTAGATCTGTGGTTTTTCCTTTTAGCCTTTCCTCTAGGCCATGGACTGTAGCTGGAATTCAAGCAATCTATCAATCAACAGATATCTTAGTAGACAGTTTTTAGCATTAACAAGCTCTACATGTTTCAAAATGAAAATAAAGGGACCAAGTGTCAAGACTGAGGTCCTATGTCCCATGGTGGCATTAGGAGAGGATGTGTGATACATCAAAGGTCTCTATGTGCAGGTCTTAACGTTTTTTTTAAAACCACATTAGGTAATACATGTTCTCATTGGACAAAGATTAGATCGTTTCGTGTTATGTAAAGTCTATATATGGGTAGTTGATAACCCAAGGGCAGGTAAAGCTGCCTCCCTGTTTTGCTAGAGAATACCTCAGCTGGGGGCCTGAGGTGTGGGATGCATCAGCTTCGGGCCTTCCTCCTTGGAGAGTGTCCTTGTCTTCAAACTTGGAGAAGAAGGAGGGCTTGTTTACCTCGTTCTCCTTTGCTAACTCAGGGTCTCCTGCCTTTGCCATACAGACCTCGGGGCTGCGGTCTGACAACTGCCTTGTATTTTTTTAACCTGAATTACTCTTGAGACTGCACTCTGAGTTGGATGGAAATAGACCCAATGTATTCTCTGGCAAGAGGCTAGGATGGAAGTGGTTTCCTTCAGGCAGAGGCACCATCTGGATTCTTCCAGGCCCTCTACTCTTAGAAGGATTAACACTTTTCAGTTTGTAATTTAAAACTTTTTGTTTCTTTTTTGAAAAATGTTCTGACCCAAGCACTCCCATTCTGTACTCTTTTTTTTCACTGCATTCTAAAGGCATTTTAAAAGATGTAATGAAATCGTTTCCAATGAAACCATAACAAAATCAAGTGACGGACAAGTCCAGGAATGAAGAACAAGCCACAAGACTTAGAATGCTTCTCTTTCTGCTCTGTGTTAAGAAGTGAGTGACCATGTGGATGGCTTTGGGGTCCGATAGATGTGGACTCACATGAGGTGTCTGTCACTTCATAGCTTTGTGAACTTGGACAAGTTTTATGAAGTCCCTGAGATGGTATGTTAGGGACTGTGAGACAAAAACATCATACCTACTTCCTAAAGTCTCTGAGCATTAATACTGTAAAGGAAGCACTGTGTTGAGCACACACTATGTGCTTAGTAAATATAATTTCTTTTCTCTCAAACCACAGGTACATCTGTGATTTGTTTCACTCATCCCAAAGCAACGGCTGTTAACTGTAGTACAGGCAAGAATGGAAGCCTTTTGTCTTTTAATGAATCATAGTTGTGATTCCCATGAAGCAACTAGATCAGCCAACTTGCTGTACAGACTTAAGATGCGATACTTTTATTACAATGCGTTTGGTTACTTGAAAATGTGTCTGCCTTCCCCACTCCCCTGGGCACGGAAGGGATATTTCTTTTTCAACTTTATATCCTTCGTGCATCTATTAACTTAGTTCTCAGCATATATGGGAGGTGCTTAATAAATATTTACAGAATTGAACCAAAGACTTTTCACTGTTTCTAAAAAATCAAAGCTCTATCAAAAGTGTTAAGATTTCCTACTACTGAAATTATTAACAACAGAAGTGCTCTGGACTTTCAGGACAATTCCAAAAAACGCTGTAAGGGAAGGCTTTGAGGGGTTAAATAGTATTAGCAGTTTGTAGATTAAAATTGTGTAGCATCCCAACGTTACTATTTTGCAGGGACTGAGGCCAACTTCATGAAAATACCTGTCATTGTGAAGAAATCGGTTACATTGACCTGTTCAGAAGCTTTAGCTTATTTATCTGTAAAATGAGTTAATTTTACCGGTCAATTCACCTCGATGCAATGTGATTTAATTCAATGCAAATCAATTCACCTCACATGCTTTCTTGGTCCTTTGCCTGAAAAGTGAAATTCTACGTCTTCAGCTTATATTTACTCCTCCAGATAGAGGCAAGAGTGCAAGCTCTCTCCTTTGTGGGTCCTCTCCTTTGGGCTCCTTCAGATTTTTGCTCATACCTCTATCCCTCATCTGTTTACTCGTCTGCCTTCTTGTTGCTTAAAAATTAGTCCAGAGTTTTTACTCTATCATCTCAAGCCCTAACCCACCTTTCCAACCCTCTCTCTGTTCATTCACTTTAAGATCTTAGCTAAACAGAAGTACTTCCTGTTACTGCAAAACAATTTGTACATTTAATTCATTTGTTCATTCATTCATCATCCGATTTCATTAATAATCATCCTATCTTCTACATGAGTTAGCAACTGGTAGTGCAGACATTCCAGCATGGTAACATTTGACTGAAGCTGGTGGTGTTCCTCTCCTCAAGGGAGCTGGAGTCGGGTCATGAACTCCTCAGTTTGCATTAAACATGTTTCATCATCTTCTTCATTGTCTGATTTGACCTCTAACCAACTTTCTTTTTCTATAGAACAGATCAAACTAAGAAGATTAAGTTATATGATGTATAAATCACCTGGCATGTGACAGACACAAAAGCAATATCAATGTCCTTCTCTACCTCAACCACTAATTTAGTTAGACCCAGAGCCAGGATAACAAAATGGTCTCAATGTCCATTTAGGGCTCTTTCTTTTCTATTCCTGCTGTCCATCTTTCAATGAAAGACCACTCTTGGTCAATGACCATGGTATCAGACATCAACAACTTCAGAATTAATCTGTGATGGGAATCGCAAGGTTGGGAAACCCACTGAATTTGGAAGCACTTACCTCCTACATAGAGCGGGGAGTCAAAATTCAATGTGGACTGCTTTGACAAATTGGTGATGATTTTGGGGCTCCCTCCATCCACAGAGAGGGAGAGACTCTGATCCAGGGCAAGTAGTTCCACTATGTGGAAATTTCCATCATTGATCGTCTCCACGCTATAAAGGAAAAACAACTTAGCTGATCCTTCCATTTTTTTTTTTTTAAAGAAAAGGGATTGCAACTCCAAAAGCACTCCTTGGGAAAAGACACTCCTATCTAACATTAATTAAAGTAAAGACCAGTAGATGATTTAAAGATTAAAAAATATTTTCAAGGAGATACAATCCATTTCTACTTCTTAGGAATGGGTAGAAAATAAGCTCGTTTTCCCATTGGGAGAAGTGGAAATGAGTACACTTTATCATTATCCAGTCATAGCCTCCCAATATGTAGAAATTACAAAGGATAATTTATGCATTTGCTTTTAAATTCTACTAAAGTTCCATTTACTCTGAGAGTGTTACTCCAAATTGTATTCAAAAGACAAGAAACCTATATATGTGCCAAATATACTCCAGAGACATTGATCATTGGTTCTGCTTTCTTAAATACATTACATTAAGACTTATCAGAATTAAACATACACACAAATATAGGAAGAACCAACTTGGGAGGATCTTTCTACTTTTTGAAATTTGTTAATTGGTAATACACTTTTGCTTACTTTGCATTTTTCAGAGGGATGCCCATCAAATGACATAACCGTGAAGAGTCTATGCTCAGTGAGGAGGTAGGAATAAAAGATTAAATGAAATGCTTAACATAGTCATAGATAGGCAGTCCAGTGATGACAATGGTCCTTCAGTTTCTCTTCTATAACTTTAAAGGGCCAGATCTAACAATTATTACTGCCATCTTCTAAAAAATTTGAGAAGGCTTACGGAAATTCATACAATGGACAAAAACAAAATCATTAAGAAACTGAGGTAAATGGAAAATGAAGATAGAAAAATAAGATAAATATGATAGAGGTGGGTGCAATTAGTAAGTGCTATATGGTTTTTTTTTTTTTAAAGATTTTGTTTTCTTCCTTTTTCCCCCAAAGCCCCCCCGTACACAGTTGTATATTCTTCGTTGTGGGTCCTTCTAGTTGTGGCATGTGGGATGCTGCCTCAGCGTGGTTTGGTGAGCAGTGCCACGTCCGCGCCCAGGATTCGAACCAACGAAACACTGGGCCACCTGCAGCGGAGCGCGCAAACTTAACCACTTGGCCATGGGGCCAGCCCCAGTGCTATACGGTTTTAAAGGGTGGTTGTAAAAATAACATGAATGTTACAGCAGGCAACAATGAAAACAGGACCAATGAAACAAGACCACAGAAGAAAACAGGATCAATACACAGTGTGGGGTCAGGAATACACTTACCTTTTACTACAGAGGCAAAATATGACATAATGGAAGTTGGGGCCAAAAGTCAATAGTGAATATTAAAGAACCAATATACTAGGATTTGGACTGAAAAGATTTTTAAAAAGGCTCAAAAATGGAAATACAGGAGCATATGATAGAGAGATGGTGAATACCTAATATTCCTTATGTAAGATAATTGCTTAAATTTCCAGGTGCTGATACTTAAATTTGCAAATAGCTCAAGCCTGGAAAATTACAGAGAAATATATTGACATTCCTGCATAGTTCTCATCACAGAAGTCTAATCATATCCTGTTGTTTTCTGACATAGAATAAGAAGGTTTGTGATTTGACAACAGTATAAACCATTCTGCAGAACTGTGAAAGCATTTGAAGTTCTTTTAGCTTAAGTGGTTAGAAGAGTGTATGTGTGTAGGGATCTTTGATAACCAATCTCAGATATCATCTTTTAAAAAATAAATAGTAGATATGCCAATCAGTATCCCTGCCTTCTACACATTTAATTATCCCAACACTTGATATCATTAAAATCAACAGAGGAAACAATATACAAGGAAATAACTTCCGAAAAAAAGTTGCATACCAACTGTTAGTGGTCTTAAATATGACTCTCTTTCTAAGGAGGTATGCTGGGTAGTAATATCAAATAGTTAATCATACAGATTTTGGAGTCAGATAAACCTGGATTTGAATCCTGGTCTTGCATTTATTAAATGCTTGCCTTAGATAAGTTACATAATTGCTAATAAGTTTGAGTCTTTTCTTCAGCAAATGCTAATAAATATTTCTCCCTCCTATGGTTAATGCTGCCTCAGCGTGGTTTGGTGAGCAGTGCCACGCCCGCGCCCAGGATTCGAACCAACGAAACACTGGGCCACCTGCAGCGGAGCGCGCAAACTTAACCACTTGGCCATGGGGCCAGCCCCAGTGCTATACGGTTTTAAAGGGTGGTTGTAAAAATAACATGAATGTTACAGCAGGCAACAATGAAAAAAGGTTTATATGAAGTGATTTTCTTTGAATGCAGAGCAAAACATCTAGCATATAGAAAGTGCAAAGTTGAATGTTACATATTAGTATCACCAGTACAACCGTCATATAAATAATCATCATATAAATAATCCAATCCTATTTCAGAAACTTCTTCAAGAAGAAATTAGTCCAGCTTTATTTTTCATATTAACTGTAAGAGAATGCTGAAGTCTGGCAGAAACATAGTAACTTTTCAGGGGGCATATCTTGTTCAAGTTACTAGAAGTTTTAAGTAAAACATTAAAATAAAGATGGCCAATTACTTTTTCCTTTGTGATCATATACAACTCTTTAAGTAGTTTTATATGCATGCTCTATGAATACTGACCTTAATTAAGTCATAAATATCAATAATGGGCCCCCTTTTTTTCCTTTACAGTTGCAAAGAAAAGACCCGTATGTACTGGGCAATGGGTTCTTGGTCACACATCGGTCTTAGACAATCTATCCAGGTGTGTCATCGTGGATGATGGCGTTTGATGGAGTACAATTGAATAAGCTACTTTAAAGCAGAAACCACGTATTATTTATTTCTTTATTCCTTAATGTATCCAGCAGAGTGTCTGGTAAATAGTAGATGCTCAATAAATATATGTTAAATAAATAAAATACAAGGTAGATGTATTAAGAATAGCATATATAGTTTTTTTAGTAATACTAACCAGATTAGAATTATAGATAGTCAAAAGGCTTTATGCATATTTAGGGCAGTACCTCTAAAGATGCATTTTATCAAAAAATCTGGGGGCCAGCCCCATGGCCTGGTGGTTAAGTTAGGCACGCTCCCTTTCAGCAGCCTGGGTTTGGTTCCCAGACATGGACCTACACCACTTGGCAGTGGCCATGTAGAGGCTGCGACTCACATATGAAACAGGGGAAGAAAAGCATGGATGTTAGCTCAGGGTGCATCTTCCTCAAACAAAAAGAGGAAGATTAGCAACAGATGTTAGCTCAGGGAAAATCTTCCTCAGCAAAAAAAGAAAGTTCAGATTTGTCAGCGGCCATATCCTGAGTGTTAATGCTGGGAGATAAATCCTGTTCAGCTTGTCCTAGCTCTCATTAGATATGTGACTTCAGATGATACGTTTCCGCTTTATTTTCCTCATCAGGGAAATGCAGATAATAAGACCAAAGAATTATATAGCACATACTATGGACCAGGTACTGTTTGAAGAACTTTACATGAATTAACTCACTTAAGACTCACAACAACCCTAAGAACTGGGCACTTAGAGTACTCCAGGTGGCACAGGCAGTGGCTAAACAGATTTGAAGCCAGGTTGCTGGTTCCAGAGTACATGCTCTTAATGATCATGCATCACTTTTACAATCAACAGTCTGAAGAGTACCTAGTATTGTACAAATGGCATGTGTTCTCACCACTAACAACCCTTTAATAGATGATTTCTCTCCCAAACAGCCCAGGAATACAGTTCTATGGAAAACAACCTTTTATGACAGTTTCACAACTTGGTTCATTTACTAAAAATCATTAAATTGTAAAAAAATCTGTAATTATAAGGAGAGTTTGAAGGTTATGAGAGTGCATATAATGTATAAAGATTTCAAACTTGGGTTTAGATTCTATTTTCCCAATTATAAGTGCAATTCAGACTGACCAGAGTTTTGTTCTCTCAAAAGTTTGAAATTTCTAATCTGATCATTCTAGAACTTGATAAGAGTTACCACTGAGCTTAATTCAATTTATATTTTTCTGGAATTAAGTGAGGACTCACCCTGGCCTTTTAACAAATAAGTGTTGTGAAATTTATATACATATATATATATATATATATATATATATACACACATACATATATATATATTAGGATACTTCCCAGTTTATTCTGAGGCCAGCATTACTGTAATACCAAAACCTAACAAACACATTATAAGAAAATAAAACAATGTATTGTGCAATAAACAAAGATGGAAAAATTCTAAACAAAATATTAGCAAAGTAAATACAATGTATAAAAGGGATAATCCATTATAGCCAAGTGGGATTTATCCCAGGAATACAAGATTTGTTTAACATTCAAAAATCAATATTACTCACCATATTAACAAACTGAAATTTTAAAGTCAATAATATTTTGATTTAAAAATTAATATCTTTTAGATTCTTTGTTGTTTAAGATGATATTGTGTGTACGGGGCCTGAAGAGAATATGTGAGAGCTAAGAGTATTCTAAATTGGTGTTTCATGCTGTCTTCTAAAGCATGAGAAAAACTGGGGGATGTCTAGGAATCCTTTGTCTGTAGGCCCTTTTAAAATAGAAACAGTGATTGATAGCCCCATTGTCACATGATAAAACTGAGCCATGGTCAGTTTTATAGTCTATCACAGTCATCTCCTACCTATCCACTTGCATCGAGTAACATCCTTTTGGTTCTGCTAAGTATTGATAAACTCTCTTTCACTGCTCCCTGGGGAACTATATATATATGCATATATATGTATGATGACTCACGAAAGTCACAAGTGAACGACTTAACAGTGAGCCTTTCCACTGGGAACAGAAATTGTATTTCTGACATTATTACGTAATTTAGTTTTACACTCATCTGAGATTTTGTTTTCTTGAATTTCTGAATGGATATATGAAAACAAAGGAGTTACTCAACTGTCCTGTGGTTTGCTACAGAAAAAGAGTTTAAAAACTCAGGGCTTAAAAGGAGAGGGCTGTAAATTGTCTCTGATTTTCTTTACTTACGCAGGGCACACTAATGACATTTTTCTATTCTATCTCAACCATAAATCTTAAGGTATTTCAGTAGTTTAGTAAAGATAAGTAGTTCACTTTGCTTATGTGAGCACCTGCTTTTTGCCTTAAAAATTTAAAGAATCTGTACCTGTATTCAGAGCAACGGAATAGGAATGAGAAATCAGACAAATGCAACTGGTCATCTCATTTTGATATCTCGGGGCTAAATTCATCTGTGAAGTGGGGATGGTAATAAAAAATTTCCCTGCCAACCTCTGTAAGTCTAAAGGAATGGGAAGCCAAATGGGATTAAAGGTATTTATGTATATGTGTAAGAGTTTTCAGAAGAATGTTTTATAAAACAATTAGTTTATCAAGTAAAGTTATATAGCTTTTTTATTTTTAAACAATTCTTTTTTTTTTTTTTGAGGAAGATTAGCCCCGAGCTAACTTCTGCTGCCAATCCTCCTCTTTTTACTGAGGAAGAATGGCCCTGAGCTAATGTCCGTGCCCATCTTCCTATATTTTTTGTGGGACGCCTGCCACAGCATGGCTTGACAAACACTGCATAGGTCCACACCCGGGATCTGAACCTGCGAACCCCGGGCCACTGAAGTGGAACATATGAACTTAACTGCTACACCACCAGGTATATTTTTATCAGTACTTTTGAAGCAAATTATCTAATTTAAGTAAAAATGCATTAAAATAGACAGGAGATTCTACATTTGGACATACTGTAAGAGTCACATGTAAGACAATAACATTTGCACTTGGGTATTTATTCTTCAGTATCTGGATATCCGAGCATGAAGAGAATCCATAGTCCAGCATTATCAATAACTGTGAGCCTACGCTGTGCCTATCACTATTCCAGGTACTCTACACCTGTTACTTCCAATTCTCCCAACCACATGTGAAAAAACAGATACAGTTACAGTTACTCAGATGAGGAAATGGGAGCACAAAGAGGTGACGGAACTTGCTCTAGGCTATAAAGCTGGCAAATAGCGGTGCCTCCCCACTGGCTGAGTGTTCATCTTGGAGATGAGCAGACTATATAGATTCTGTCTACTGGCTGTCCCTCCAATGAGACTAAATTCTTTTTATTTTGACATAAGCCTGTAAGTTGCCTAACCCAGAGGCTGTGTAGCCAACCAAACCTGACAGTCGGCAGAGAAAGTCTCCTGAAGTTGTCCAGGTCCCGTAAATGCCGAAACTGATTAATGCACCGTCCAGTCCTGTACCTTTGTAGGGTGTTCATCTGATTTCCTAATTTTTAAATAATAGGTGACTACGTTTGCAAAGAAGCTATATGATTTGGAAAATGACATTAATTTGAATCTAAAGAAAGAAGCATACAATTTTTATTAATAACTAAAAAAATAGTTTCTGCCTCTCTAGATGAAAAGAAAGTCACTTTGAAGGGCAATCAATTATCAGCCTACTTGAGGAAAAAATGTGTTACTCCATCCCTGTCTGAGGGACTACTGACGAGCTTTAAGTTTAACTGTCATCATTCATTCATTCATGGCACCATTACTAAGTTCCTCTTTACCCTATTCTCTAAGCATTATGAAAATGACGCATGTGTGCGATATTCTACACTCATCCACGTGTTAGGCAGCTTACGTCATCTCTGTTGTTGCTGATTAGATCCCTTAGACAGCAGGGTGCAGGCAAGTGCTTAACAACTGGCTCTCTGAAGAAAGACAGTCTGGATTCATAGCATGTGCTGCTTACTGTGATGGAAATACTCCTAACATGGCTGGAAATACTCCCAACAAGGCTGACATCAAGCATGATGCCACGGAACTTGGATATGAGAAGAGACACACACCATCAGCTCTCAGAGCACAGCTCAAATATATTCCTTTTACACAAATGGTTCTCGGTTGGTGTCCCTGTACCTGAGCATCACCTGGGAACTTGTAGAAATGAGAATTTTGGGGCTCACCCCAGATCTGAATCACAAACTAGAGGTTAAACCCAGTAATCTGTACTTTTAACACATGTTTCGGGTGATTCTGATGTATGCTATTAGAAAACAACTGTTGTATGTCTGGCCCTGGTAGCAGGATGCCTGTCTATAAGGAACCCTGATGTTCTGTCAGATGTAAGAAAGAAAATGAGAAAACCTACACACCACTTCAGTTCTACTGGAAAAGGAATAATTACTACAGCTTCGGTTTTCTTAAACACACTTAAGCTATGCTAACTACTCTCTCCAGACATAATTCCATGAAATAATTGTTCTCATTTCCATCCATTCCAGATACAAATTGACATCTGAAATCAAATGTTTTAAACCAAAATTATACAATAGAAATAGTAACAATGTATGATTATTTTTCCCTAATTTAACAGATTTCATTTTACTAAAATAAACAAAATCTGTTCCCATCAATCTTGAAAATTAACCAAGAAACTGAAAAGATGCACTTCATGAACAAAATTATCCCCCTATGCCATGCTCCGATAGCACATTAAATAATGCATGATTTGGAAAGCAAAGTTTTACCAAAGTAAACCTCATATAACATAAAATCATGCAATTAAACTGAACTTAAATTTTCTTCCCAAAGTTTGTAACAGGTAAGAATGTGTAAAACTACCCCTTGTAAAACATTAGTGTGCTGTACTTTTAAAGAAGTTATGTAAAGTAGAAACACACCAAGATTTGAAAACTTAATTCAACCAAACAAAATATTTACTAAGCAACTTATGGGAAAGCTGATGGCCACAGTGTTATTGATGGATTTTGCTATAATGATGGGGAAGTAGCACCTTTCACCAGAGTTCACATTCTAATAAGGCCTGAGTAAGATCAGAGGCACTTAGATAAATGCCAGAAAATTAGTAGGAGCAGAATTCAGACTTGGAACAAATTTCAAGTTGAAGGTGAAGGAAAGAAAAAGGTCAAGAGTAACTCCACTACACTTATGTCCAAAAAGATGGGGATGCGTCTCAATGAAATTACGAATGTGATAGGAACACAGCTTTGGGTGAAACAAAAAACTGAGTTTTGGACATTCTGAATTTGTGATCCTAATAGCTATCATCGTTTACTATTTGGTACACATTGTTTTAAACATCTTACACATATAAAATCATAAAATTCTTACCACAATCCCACAAAGACAGAGCTATGATTTATTATGCCCATTTACCACGTGAGGCCCAGAGAGCTTACGCAATTTGTCCAAGACACATAGTTAACAGATGGCAGAGCTGGGACTTGAATCAAGGAAGACTGTTTGGAGCACCTGCTCTTTTCTATTACGTCAATTTTATTTTTGAATGGTAATGACATTCAAATGATTCAAAAATCAAAATGATATAAAATGGTATTCATACACAAGGTGTGCTCCCACCTCACTTGCTGCTCTCTATCCCTGGTATTTTCTTCATGAAAATACATGGAAATACAAATACATATATTCATTTACCCATCTCTCCCTTACTTTTTTTCCTTATTATTAATTTTTTTTGTGTGCAGGGAAAGATTCGCCCTAAGCTAACATCTGTTGCCAATCTTCCTCTTTTTTTTTTTCCCTCCTCAAAGCCCCAGTGCATATTTGCACATCCTAGTTGTAAGTCCTTCTAGTTCTTCTATGTGGGATGCCACCACAGCATGGCAACTGACAGACAGGTGGTGTGGTTCTGCAACCGGGGAAATGAACCCGGGATCCTGAAGTGGTAAGAGAAATGAATTTTAACCACTCAGCCATCACGGCTGCCTCACTTTTATTTTGCTTTTGAACTGAGCAATATACTTTGGACATCTTTCAATATCATACATAGAGAACTTTCTCATTCCCTCTCTCTCTCTCCCTTCCTTTTCCTTTTTTTTTTTTTTTTTTGGCAGGGGAAGATTTGCTGTATGCTAGCATCTGTTTCCAATTTTCCTCCTTTGTTCTTCCTTTCCCTCCTCCAAAGCCCCAGTACATAGTTGTGTATAGTTGTAAGTTCTTCTGGTTCTTCTATGTGAGCCACTGCCATGGCATTGCTACAGACAGACAAGCACTGTGGTTCTGAGCCTGGGAACCGAACCCTGGCCACCAAAGTGGAGCACGCCAAACTTTAACTGCTAGGCCATTAGGGCTGGCTCCCTTCCTTTTCCTTTTTAACCACACATTCCATTGTGTGGATGCACTGTAGTTTATTTAGATAGAAACTTGGGTTGTTTCCTAACTTTTGTTTTTTACAGCCAATGCCACAGTGAATTACTTTGTGCACACATCATTTCTATGTCTTCAGGTATATCTGTAGGATAAATGCCAAGAAGCAGGATAAATATTTTCAAATTGCCCTCCGTTGACCTTGTAAACAAGCCATACTTCTAGTGTTAATGTATGAGGATTGAGGGTACACTTTCAACTCCTCTGCTACACTCCAGAAACAGATATCAGAAAGATTTTCCTATATTGCTAGACGAGAGATGAGAATGAAGACAATGTGAGTGAAGAGTGAGGACAGAGCTGAGTGTAGAATTAAATCTTCATAGTGACCTTATGAGGTAGGTGCTATATTATTATTTATGGATATGGATTCTGAGACCTGAAAGATTAACTACTTTGCGTGAGTTTATATACTAGTAATTAGCCAAGCCTAAATCTGAACACACACATAGCTACTATGATTATTACTTGTCAAACACTAGATTTTTGTAGCGTGTTGAAATAATGTTCTCAGTGGTCTCTATTTCACAAAAGCATTTTTTTCTATTCCAAACTGGAATACTAATACATTCATATATTAAATATATTCTTATATACGTATATTGGATCCATATCAATCAATCAATGTATCTGTCATCTCTCTATCTGAATTCTAGCTAATTGTTACTTATTTTCTTTCACTTAAAAATAATGTAATAACTTTTCTTGATTGTTGTGCCATCAACTAACAACAAGAAATAAATGAAAGTTATGCTTTCCCTGGACCTCACGTTATATGTGTCCATTAGGTGATCTGCAAGCAGAAACATGAATTTCTGGTTCATAACAGAAAGTGTGCAATTTGATATTACTTTTTATAAATGTCACAGGGTATGTTCTATTGTTATTTAGGCAAAAATGGTAATGAACATAAATCCCAAATAAGCTCTTTATGGTAAATCCTCACTTGGATATAATCACTTGGATTTCTACAACTTATCTGGAAGTATTTTAAATATATTTTAGACGAATTCTAGCTTTAATAAGCCAACCTCAAGAATCTTTAGTATAGTTTCTGAGAATTCCATGATGTTTCATTGCATAAAATAAAAAAACCAAAAACAAAAATGGACCACAAAATCAATATTCTGAAATCTTTTTATGGGCTGAAACAAATTGAAGCTATATAATTTAAGGCCTAGCAATATCTAAAATGTTGGCACTAATTCATCATCATTTGGCGATGAAATAACTACTGTATTCCACTTGGAAACCAATAATTATGTGTTGTTGCCATGCTCTAAATAGTCCCAAGTGGGTTAGCTCACTACCATTCACGGCTATAATTAGCATTCACTTTTCCAGAACTGTCATGAAAGGTCAAATGAAATGTGAAGGCTTTTGAAGCACATTGATATATATATATATATATATATATATATGTATGCATATAAATAATATCAATAATATAGAGGCCAGTGTCTCCACTTTATGTCCCAATCTATGCCCATAAACTTGTTGCCAAGAGAGTTTGCCTACAGATGCATTTTGTTCACCACATATTGTGTTTTTTAAAAATGTGAATTGATATTTAATGAAGGGAAAACTCTATACTTAAAAAAGCCAGATTTCTGCCTTTCCTTGAAAAATCAAGAGTTCTGGCAAAACCTGGGCCCACATTTTCACATGGAGTTTCTCAGGGAGAACTGAGTAAATGTGGACTAGCCCTGTTTCAACACAGATTTGCTTTTAGTTCACTCCAGTCACAACCATTCCTATTATATCACCAATATGAAAGCTATTTGTAATAGAAGAATACTTCTCTGAAAAGTTCGGTCTTCTAAAGAGTAAAAGGATGAGAGCATATCTTTTTCTTGCAATTGGACTGCTTAGTTCATTTAAGATACCTGCCTGGAGAAACTGTATGATTTTGTGACCCTGCTCAAAATGGTGGCAGTTATTTCTACATGTGAAGAAATTAAGTGGGTAACTTATCTGCAGGATGGATAGAAAATTGGTGTTGAGACCCAACAGAGGAGCTCTGAAGGTCAGTCTTATGCAAAAAGCACACTTCTGGCAAAATGTATGCCCCAGGAGTACAATCCTTTTCACATCTCCAATATGTCATCAGTATCATTATATTATTAGATAACTTTCAAAATGAATGATAAGATGAACTATCACATATCGTATGCGTCCATTGGCTTATTACGTGTAAGCTCCCCAAAGGCAGAGGCTGTGTTCTTGAAAGCTTAGAAGAGTGTCTGGTTCACAGTAGGTGCTCAATAAACAAGTGTTGTGTGAATGGTAACTTTAAATTATTCACTGTGCTGGGAATCCTGCAGTGGTTTCTCTAGAGCTACTCCCCACCCATCTTCACCTTGCTCTGAGCCCTGGGAGGCTCTGGTGTGAGCTACATTACCAGGCTCAGTGGATTCCTTGTTTTCTGACATCTGACTTGGCCAAAGGGAAACATGGGCAGGAGATCATTGGGAGGAAGGAGAGTGGGGTCGGGATTTAAAACCCTGGTTCCCTCCCTAAGGGCTGACTGCATCCGTCCACCAAAGGTCACAGCTCCACTCAGGCAGTCCTCTCCACGATTCCTTTTCTGAGCATGGATTTCCATAACTGCTGCCTCCCCTCACCCTTTCAAGCACATGGGTAGTAAGAGTGTCCCTTATTACTAGCCCCAGGTTACTGTACTATCCCTACCAATATTTGTAAACAGTCCCCTTATAAATCTCTCCCCAAATTATCCAACTTGAGCATGCCATCTGTTCCTGCCAGGCCTCTAACTAATTCACTTATCATAAAGCTCGCTGCAGCAAAATTATTCCCTCCCCTCTCTGTTACAAAATAATAGAGGAGAAACAGTTCTTCACTGAACAATTGTTTTCACCTTTACCAGTAACTGAGAGATCTTCACCTGTAAATGGCAGAAGCCGGGTGAGAGCCAGTGTCGTAGCTGGCACGAACACGTCCCCGGTAGAGCTCTACGGCAATATGGTCTTTGTCACCCTTATACAGCAGGATTCCACTGTCTTCATCTGTGGCAATCTAGTAGGAAGTAAGCTTGACATTAGTAGGACGTATGTTATCCAAACGTATTTCATCAAGAAGAAACTTGATCGCTTAGTGAAGAGTTTTTGCTATGGTTTATTTTTTCCTTATGGCTGTGAGAAAATAATAATCCATGCTGAAACAATTACTTGAAAGGTGACCTGTTCCTAAATTGCTTTGTTGCAAATAAATTCAGAAAGAACTTTAAAAAGAACAATAACAAATACACGAACACCTTAAGTGTGGTTAGAACTTTCTTTGCTGGAGATTTTTATTTACCTGCTCCTGTTACGGGCTTTATTTATGGCATATGTGAAATGTGACTTCATTGAGCAAGAATGTTTTTCATATTCCATATGAAAAAACAAATCATTTATAGCTATGGCATGAACAGGGGGAAATCTCTGTTTTTTATCCTGCTTTCCGGCCTTTCCCGGCTTTTGAGGACCAGTTCAGTAAAACTTAGGACTTAAGCCTGAACACCACGGGGTACTTCTCATGACAATCTGGTGTGGCCAATGCTGGGAGGTAGGGAGACAGGCTTTTTAAAGGAGGCCTGCCTGCCTTCCAGAGTCTCATTCCTCATGACTTCTAAAGAACCTCCTGCCTCAGGATCCCTCACTGGAGTGTCAGAGTAAACCAAGTAAGAAGGAGTGGGCTCTAGAGGAAATTGGCTAAAGTCATTTGAACTCAAAACATACTAAAATATTTTGCTACTCAGATAAAACAAACATGCAGCCCCAATTTGCCCCACGTAAAGCACCTTAAATTTATTACCCCTAATCTAGTCTAACTCCTTCCACAGGGGTCTGAACGCCTTGCTCAAAGGGACATCGTGACTAGGTGGAAAGACTTACAGTAGTCCCCCTTTATCCACCGTTTTACTTCCTGCTGTTTCAGTTACCTGTGGTCAACCTCGATCCACAAACATTGAATGAAAAATTCCAGAAATAAACAATTCATCAGATTTAAAGTGCTTGCTATTCTGAGTAGTGTGACAGAATCTTGTGCTGGCCTGCTCCATCTTGCACAGAATGTGAGCCATCCCTTTGTCCACTGTATCCAGGCTGCATGTGCTACCTGTCTGTTAGTTACGTAGTAGCTGTCTCAGTGACCAGATTGACTGTCGTGGTATTGCAGTGCTTGTGTTCAAGTCACCCTTATTTTACTAAATAATAGCTCCAAAGTGCAAGAGTAGTGGTGCTGGTAATTTGGATATGCAAAGAGAAGCCATAAAGTTCTCCCTCTAAGTGAAAAGGTGAAAGTTCTCAACTTAATGAGGAAAGCAAAAAAATCATACGCTGAGGTCGCTAAGATCTACAGTAACATCTTATCGTATATTATTATACTTATTCTATTTTATTATTAGTTACTGTTAATCTCTTACTGTGTCTAACTCATAAATTAAACTTTATCATAGGTATGTGTGTAGAGGAAAAAACATAGTATATACAGGGTTTGGTGCTGTTCGTGGTTTCAGGTATCCACTGGGGCTCTTGTAAAGTAACCCCTGTGGATAAGGGAGGATATTGTCCAGTAAAATTTGAGTTTGTTAATTTCATGTCTGTTCTGAAAGGCTCTGGGTGAAGAGCTAAAGGCACTGAGTGAATATCTGCCAAGGTGTGTTCTGTCTCACCTGCGCTCTTCTCAGCTGCAGGTTTCCTAAGAAAAGCCTTCCTCCTGTGCAGAGCCTGAACTGCAGAGCCATAAACATAAATGAATCAAATGCCTTTACCCGAGCACAAAAAAAAAGGGATATATTCTGTTGCTGTGTGTTTTGTTTCATACAATCAAGTAGTCAATAAAAATACCGGGGTCCCATTTAGTTTTGGAAAATATAAATGTTGGAGAGAAGAATGACAAACTTTTCCCACAAGCAGCATTTTCTGTCTGTGCTGTGCTGTCTATTTAAGAAATAATATCATACAAACTACCACGGTTGTTTATGCTTTGAAGGTGAATTGGCTTAAGAAGAGATCAGCTCTTGCTGGTGGGGGAAATCTTACCTGCAGAGTGATGTTCGTTTGAGGCCGAACCTTGGCCGAAGGAATTTGAAGATAAGACTCTTTGTTTACAAAATTCACACTGACCAATTTTTCACACTTCTCTCCCTGGTAGCCAGGCAAACACTGGCATATTGGCTCATTTATCCTGATGATGCACTGAGCTCCATTCTGACAATCAAAATTATCACAGGGGCTGGTACGAGGGAGGACCATGGGTGGAGAAAATTCACAGAACAAGCCACTAAAGAGTAAAGAGAAAAAATACGCTAATTAGATTTTACTTAATTGCCAATGTGAATTGAGTTCTGTAAGCCCTAATTCTACAAATGTGTATTTCTACTTTTACCTGTATCCTTCAGGGCAGATGCACGTATAGCCGTTCACTGCATCAGTGCAGTGGGCTCCGTTTTTACACTTGTTATCTTGACAGTCGTCAAAATCAATGTCGCAGTGCTCGCCAATATAACCTGGTGTGCAGTCACATCTGTTTGAAAAAGCAGGTAAAAAGTTTCAAACCCAACTGAGCCAAAATAAGTAAAACAGTTGCATTCCATCTAGACAAAAATGGCACCTCCTTTAAAAAGCTGATTTAGAACAGGTTCATAGAGCCTAAAATTAATAGATACCTGGAAAATAGTGCTGATCTGCAAAGTAGTCCATGGTTTCTCACCGTGATCTATCAGAGGAATGGGGATTTTACCTCTCTGACGATAGTGAGAATCCACGATTCAAGTAAGAATAGAATAGTTGCACCAGGGTTCATCCCTTCCTCCTTCCTTTCCACTCTTCCTCCCTCCCTCTTGCCCCACTTTATTTGCCTACAGTGTCCTCTATTTTTGGCTCTAATTGATTTGAGCTGCTGAAATGACAAAAGTGCTTTGTTGTAAAATTTACTAAGAATATTAAGCATCTTTTTAAGAACAATTAACATTTTAATTTTCTAATAGAGACTGGATACATTGGAATAAAATATAACTTTATGAAAAGCAAATATTTTAACACTGAATGATTCCCTAATTCATCACGAATCCAGATAAGCATTGCACTGATGGTGAAGAACCAAGGATAATAATACAGCTGATGTTCTCTGAGTACTTTCTCTGTTCCCCGTTCTAACCACTTTGCATATACGGGTTCACTGAATCCTCTCCATAGCCCTGTGAGATCAGTGATACCATTACTCTACTCTATAGGTGAGGAAACTAAGGGACAAATGGGCTAAGTAGCTTACTTGAGGACATTCAACTTGTAAGTGTCACAGCCAGGAGCTGACCCCAGCAGTCTTCCAAGAGAGCCTGGACTTCTAACCACCGCACTATGCTGTTAGATAATTAATTCCTCAGGTCTCCCTTTAAAATCTGTCCTTCTCTAGTGCTGACTGCTAGAATCTTTACTATGTCACCAAGGACCCAGGACTTTAGAGCTGCCTGAGGAAAGCCATAGAGCATGTGCAGTGGTTTTCAAACTATACTTTGTGGAGCTATGGGGGACCATGGAACCCCTAAAGATATGGCTGTGGAGGGGGAGGGGGCTTCTGGAAGCTTCCCTCTGCTCTCCCCTCTCCCCCAACAGTCTCTTATTGTCACTTATTAGTTTTACACATTGGGCTTCCATGAGCGTTTCTGTTTTGGGTTTAAAAAAGGGTTCACTGACTTTAAAAACAAATAAACCAGGAAACTTTGTTCTACCCCTACAGAATTTGGACTGTGCAGTGAGACAGAACTGCATTTGTATCCTGGAGTCATCCTTTAAGTGTATGTAATCTTCACTGAGTAATTTAATCTCTGTAAATGTTCATTTCTTCATCTGTAACATGTACACAATAATTCCCATCTCACAGGTTTGTTAAAAGATTAAATAAAACACTATCTGTAAAACAATTAGTATAGTGTTTGATATCTAAAGTATGATCAATAAACGGTAGGCTTTTAAAAATAATTCTATGTAAGTCTTTATAATTCTATAAAAGTCTTTATGGTTTAGTCTATACTAATTATCCACTTTTCTATTTCCAAGCCATTAAGATTTAAGTGAATGAGGATAATTAAAAACACCCAAGTGAATGTGGACATTACCGAATGCCGAGGGTTTTGTCTGAAAATGCAAAATCAGGATTTAAGAGTTAGTGGAGAGCTGATGAATTAAAATAAATGGGAGTATATATACCCTCTCAGGGTAACACACAGACTTTCAGCTCTGCATGTATGAATTTAGAAATAAATTGAACTCACTGCATAAACACGATTGCTCTAGAGCCAGTGGTTTTAATGCTAAATCATAACAAAGCAAAGCAAACAGCAAGTCTGAAGTTAAATGGATCCTAAGTGGCCACAGACATTCTCAACTGGATGGACAGGACCTGAGAAAAGAGCTTCCATCAGTGTTAATGTGAGCAGAGCCGCTGAAGTGCCATGCATTAAAAGAGAGAAGAAACTCTTTGAAACACTCTGAATTATTTATCTGAGAAAAGAAATCAAAGTAAAAGATAAGAGAACCACACATTCACCACAGTGACTAAGAGCTATTTTATATTCTCTTCTCTACAAATACCATTTTTCAAGCCCATTAGAACTTGAAGTCATTTATGACCAACATTTTTGTCTTTCTTTTGCTCCTCAGACTGGGTTTCAAAACAGGAAGAAAACATTTAATTAAGAATTCCTTAAGCTTTGTATTAGCAATAAAACCTATCACATTTCCTCAACTCTATTATCTGACAAGGAGAGAGGAAGAAAGCAAAGAATATAAAATACACTGTTTAGAAGCCCAGAAGTTGACTAAGTAAGATGCAGGCTTGAAAATACTGCTTATGGCATATCATGGTCTAAAAATATCTCAAAGCAATTTAGGAGATTTACGAGGTGTATAATAAAGCAGGGAAAATAACACCAGCTCTGTTAGCTTAGTCATAAGGAAATGAAGTTGAAATAACAGTACAACTTGTCCAAACATTTGTCAGTAGAGATTCTTTAGCAACTTCACATAGTTTTGGTTTTTAAGTCCCTTTTCTTTTTGCAACTCTCCCACAATGTGCAATTGTTTATAAAATGGGAGCAACAGCATAAACTATGACTTAACCTGTTTTCTGCTGAATTACATACAGCTGTAAAACAAGCTCCCAAACTACTGCTGAAAACCATGGGTTCCCAAATCAGCTAACCCATGCTCCAGCAAGATGTACTTTTAAGAGTGTGCAATCTAATTGATAGTAACAGAAGATATTGAATTAAGGATTAGTCTTTTTGAAGAAGAATCCCCTTATTTTTTAATGGTTTCCATTAAGTCTTACTAATACTTTTATAATTACAAAGCACAAAACCCTGTGAAACCTGCATAGCAGATGAGCAGTTCTGGAAAACCACTGGATTTACTGACTAATTTCTCTGAGAAATGATAATAGTTGCTATGGAAGTGATGCACTTGCAATTTGCCAAATTCCATTGTGGGCAGATCAAAGACATCAGGAGTTGAAATAATTTATGTACAGTATTAGGATGAACAAAATGCAATGCAGAATTTTGTATAAAAGAAAGATTTCAATAAGAGTTTTGTTGTTTGCGTAGGGATGTAAATGAAAATGTAATGAAAAATAGAATCCAAAGCATTCTTTTCTTTTTCAATAAGGCATCAAAGGGAAGCAGCAGGTGCTATAACTTTGTATATTCTAAATTGATGAATTTTAAACCCAAATGAAACAAAAGAACATTCTCTAAATAAGACTTGAGAATAAGTGCTTTGTTCAGATTGATCTTTGAAAGGCAACGACAGTCTGGTGATACTGACCCCAGCTCCCACTCAACTTAGAATGTCTGATGATCTGTTGACAAGTATCAATATGTCAGAGTCCCAGTTCAAATCCCATCTCCCCTTATGAAACCATTCCTGACCTGAGTAATTTTTAATTCTCTGAATCCTATGGCAAGTAAGTCTGAGTCATTCCAACAAAAAGATAGAGTATGTGAAAGTGAATAGGTATAAAGCACTACAAAACCAGAGATGGTATTATCACCATGTGCCCTGGCCCATGGAGGTGCTCAATAAATATTAGGTGAAGGAAGAAATAATGCTATTTGCTAATTGGCTGATGTAAACACAGCTCAACTCCTGAACCCAACTGAGATTCCTGAGAATCCAGCTTACTTTCTATAACAAACCAACTATAATATTAACAAACTATAAAACAACTTAGTGGTAACCTGTAATAGAAAAGCCAAAAATAAAACCCAGCTCCAGTTTTGCCAATGAATAACACTGAGATCCTGGACAGCCACCCAACCACTCTGGATCATGGTTACCTCAGGTTTAAAATGAAGAATTTGGGACAAATGAACTCTAAACCACTGCCAGCTCTAAGAAGAGAGGTTGCTGTTGATAGACCCTTAAAACGTTTCAGATTTGCGGCAGAGGCATCATTTAATTTGATGCCAAACATCTTTCAGGAAGACAGCTGAGGAGGAAAAAGAAGTGACTCTGAAGTTTGAGATTAACTCAACAAGCCCACTGTAAAGTGACTGTGTGCTTTATCATCCCACACGAGACAAATTTAAGGTGAAAGGGGCACGACTAATAATTATACTGAGACAACAGGCATAAACTGGGACTGTCGCGGGGCAACCTGGGACATACGGCCACTCAGTCTTCCTCACCTTGGACAGTTAAAGTATTATTGCAGACCAAAAAATTTTCAGATACATTAAGTTAAACTCTCTATTTCATCACAGACTTACATTCAGATAACAAAGCACCTAGTAGATACGACAAATTTATTTAGCCTTTAAATAAATTTAAGCAAACACAGTCAAAGGTAACTTTATTTCATACATGACTTCCCAGGAAGAGTCATGGAACAAAAGGAAACACTCTCTTTTATTTAGTTCAGTGTACTAAAAAAAGTCCATGCTGTATAAGAACGTTTATAAAAATGCCCTTGACACTAGACAGAATGTCCCTTTAATCCTGAGCAAAGGTGTGAAGCCAGGTCCTGAAAGGAAGGAGGAGAAGAGGTGTTCCTAAAAGAATAGCCCCCTCCCCTGACTTGGAGCCCCAAGGCAGCCTCTGACTTACTTGAATCCCTTTGGGGTCAGGATGCACTTGGAGTCGTGCTGGCAGGGGTTCAGGTCTTGGGCACAGAAGTCCAGCTTCTCCTCACACAACTCACCTGTTAACACAGCAAACAGTGTTAGTCCACAGAGAAGGATTAACAGGCTTCCCGCCAGCAGGCCGTGTCACGGGCCTCAGAGACAAGCGCAGCTCATGAGAGGGAAAACAATCACAAGACATGCAAGCAGAAGATCCAAAATGCTGGTTTTGCTGCTAAACAGTCTTATGATTTGGGACAACACAACTATTCTGATCTGTGACTAATACGAGCCCCTTTAGAATATACTATTGGAATTAGGAGAAGGAAATCGGAATGGTTTTCATTTCTATTTATTTATTTTATTTTGGACTTTTTTTTGAGGTATAGCATATATCCAAAGGATAAACGAATAGCTAATGAATATTCATAAGCTGAACCCACTCACATAACTGGCATCTACATCCAGAAACACCATTTACGAGCATCCCAGAAGCCTGATCACAGGGTAACTAACCACTATCCTGACGGGACCATAGATTAGTTGTGCCTGTTTTCCAGTTAGACATAAACAGAATCATTCGGGATGTATCCCTTTATGTCTGGCTTATTCTGCTGTTTTATATTTGAAAAAATAATCCTCAAATCTTCCTAGTCTCCAGTGTCTTATAAGTCTAGAAGAAAAAGGCTTTGTTTCCCTCTTATGAATTATGAAAACAGCTCAACAGAATATTCCTTAGCTACATCCACCAGATAGAAAGAAAAAAGCTAAAGAAGAGTCAATCTAGATAAAGAACATATGCTTTTTTCTGAGTATCAGCTAGCTCATAAAAAATAATTTTTATCAATAAACGAGAGCTAAGGGCATAACCATGCAGATTCTAGAAAGTCTATGTCAAACTGCATGTCTGACTATTTCTTAGAAAATCTCTTCAGATACAAATAACATGGTTATATTTCATTTTCAGATATATTAAGCCAAATATGATTTTTAGTGAGAAAAATTTCCCAATCATTGTGTGAGATATTAAGGTGACTAGAAAGATGTAAAAGAAAAGAGTTCTTCTCTCCTTTTCTACTTTGCCTTTAAATTACTTTTTAATTATTTTATATGCAGTAAATGAATGAAGTGACATATCTATAGGTTGCTGTTCATTTCCAAGAAACTATTAGAACTTTTATTTTTCCAAAGTGTGTGGATTTAAACAGCATTGGTTAAAAAATCAGGAATTTGTAGTATATCCCTTTGTTACAAGACTGTCCTTTTAAGGTAATACTTTGCTAATTGGTAGAAATAGTTGTTTAACAACTAAATGCAGCATATTATTTACACTTCAAGCATCTTTTTCCACGATGGAAATATATAAACGTACTCATCTAGGCATTACATTAATTTGGTGTGTAGTAAGTTAGGTTTTTTTCCTGTCTCTTAAAGTAAGTAATTGCATTGAAAGTTTCATATACTTCTTCTATAAGGTTTTCTGTGTCTCTAAATCCGTGATACAAAAGTTTTTAACAACATATACATGATGAGATATTTATAAACAGGGTTTATTTACACAGCTTTCCACTTTCAATTAGTATTACTTTAAGTAACATACCTTGATGGAATTTATTCATTATAATCTATCAGCCTATCATGATGAAATCACTTTCAGTCTTTTAATCAGCTCTATCTGGTTGGCTAGAGACTGTTTACAGCAGTCTATATCCAAGGCAGTTTGTAAAAATTAAAAATAGAGAGGGAGCATTTGAAATAGATAATAAATGTCATTCTATGTATTTTTCACTTTATGCCCAACTAAGAAATTGTTTTAAAAATGATAAGAAAGGGGAAAATGTTTTAGTTCTTATTCACTTTGATACAATTCCATCTAACCGAATCCAATCCAATTGTCTAAACCGTAGTTCATAAGAATTTACTACAGTCATGGTCTGCATAATGATGTTTCTGTTGATGGACTGCATGTATGATGGCGGCACCATAAGATTAGTACCATATAGCCTGGATGTGTAGTAGGCTATACCATCTAGGTTTGTGTAAGTACACTCTATGATGTTCGCACAATGACGAAATCACCTAATGATGCATTTCTCAGAACTTGTCCTTGTTGTAAGTGACACACGACTATATATGACACTGTGCTAGATGCTGAGGTTAAAAGGATGAATGTAATGGACTCTGCCCTCAGTCAGCTCCCAAGCTACCACTAGAGAAAGTCCGAGCTGAAGACAGAACATAGAGAGAATTTCATCTCTGACAGAAGAAAATAGAGCTGACCCTTTATTCTCCACCAGGTATTTCTCCATAAACTTGCCGTAGAAAGGAGTGAGAGAGGAGATGGTTCTAAGAAACTGTTGGCTAAACAGACTGCCAAATCTGCAATCAACAGCTTTAAGACTAGGCATGCCAATCTGAACGTGAAAAGCTAGATCAATGTCAAATATTCCGCATCTTATGAGGAATCTATCTTATAAAAATAGCATAGCAGCAATATTAATGATTGCTAAAGTTGCGTAGGATACCTCTTTGTGACCATTACATAGCTACACATCTGACTCTGGTGAGACTGGTTGATTACTTCAAAAAGGATTTGTCTCCCTTTAAGTATCACCAAACATTACAATATCAATGAATGTTACAAAAGCATTCTCTGCATCCCATTACTGCCTAACTCACTTTTAAAGCCCATCTTCCACCCTATACTTGTCACCTGCTTCTGTTCACTATTTTAATCTCAACTCCACACCTGGGCTACTGATATTTCCTTTAGCTTTAATAACATTAGTAATTTCTGTTGTCAATTTTCTCATCCATGATATGTCCCCTTCTCTAAGAAATCTTCCTGGATCTTTTCAACCATTTTTAGTTTGCCTACAAGTTTTATATGTCATGTTTGCTTGTACCTATCTTATGGCACTTATATTATACATATTTATTGACTTGATGAACATTTATATAGTGCTTACTACCGTGTATCAAGACAGTTTTAAACATTGTGCAAATATGCACTTAATGTTCATGACAACCTATAAAGTAAGGTTGTAGGGTTGCACTGTCTTAGAAGCATTGGGCATTAGTAGTGTTTATCTCATTCCCTTTGTTTGATTGTAAGATCACTGAGAACAAACACTTGGCATATTTATCTTTATATCCTTCTAAAGTATAAGGTTGTGACTTACTAAAATAATAGTTATTGAAAGAAAGAATCATGCTTTTTAAGGCAGGAATTCCATGTTGTTGACCTATATTCAACTTGGATTTGATTTCATGCTGTTGACATTTTTCTGTTTAGTTTTTACTTAATAATTAGTCACTCATCATTAATAATAACATAGCTTATGCTCTTCCCTTTAAACATTACTTAAAAATTTCCCTTTCTGAATTTTAAAATAAATGTTTTCATTGGACTATTTCTTTAACTTGTTCTAATTGTATTAGATTCTGCTGTATTTGAAAGAAGGGAGCTTTTAAAATACAAGTAGTTTCCCACAGTAGGCAGACTTTGGAGCTTACTATGGGAAATGTAGCAAGCCCCATAGACAAATGCAGGATTTCACATCTTCTTCTCAACCAGTAAAGGAAAACTGGATATCTGCAAGCTGCACTGGCTTTCCAGGAAGAAAGAAAATAAAATGCACTAACAGTAGTGCACTCATATGCTTTTAGTTACTATGGAAAAACTTTCTCCAAATCTCACAGTATTGAGAGGACATTATGCAACTTTTCCTTGGTTTTTATTTTCGGCATACGTGTAGTCAGAACCAGTACCGAGTCAGTAAAAAAAATCAAGTAAAAATGACGGAAAAAAAGGTGAGTGAATTTGCTTTTCTGAAGGTCCAGGGCCTGAGATAATATCATCAATGGTTGCTTCCCTTCCTGAGATGATAAAAATGTGGGGTGACAGAAAGGACAGATAGAAATGTTCTTTATTCTACTACACATACTGCCGTAATCTGTTATCCTACGAGCAGGTCTTCATGAGTTTAACTTGGCATCAGGAAAGATAAGTCAGCCTGCCAGAGTGGTTAAGGGCAATGTAGTTGAACACAGGTTCAATTTCAGTGCCCATGAACCTATTATGAGACAGGGGTCTAGACACACCTTGATTCCGTAATTTGGCTCCAACCGACGCCACTAAATCCCAGGAAATCCTATTTATTTGCTTTCAGCTCTAGACCCTTAGATGTCCCCACTGACAAAGCAACAGCATGGAACACAACGATGTCTGCCATTTGTGATTTCACTTTTGATCTGATGAGCAAATTAATTTTCCTCATGCTTCCAGTGTTCAGCCTTCTTGTTGATGAGAAGTTAAAGGGATGTATGCGTGTGTATGTAATATGTATTGGTTGCCTGTGTTTTGGAGAAGAAGCAGAGCATGTCAACCAGGGAGCCTACTGTTACCTCTTCAGGATAACAGGGGTTAGGGACTGATCCACTATAACTTGTGAAGAAAATCACCGCATGTCCTACACACATGTGTTGTTTTTTAAGAAAGCGATGATATCTAGTTTGTGGATCACCTCTTCCTCATTGTGTCTGTCAGGTTAAGTGTGACATAGAGTGGGATTGCAAATGGACAAGCTCTGCAGTTACACTAGGATGACCTTGGAGGGAGCAAGGCAAGAGCGATGCCAACTTCCCTAAAAGGGTTTGATTCCTCAAGGCCTGCTCTTGAGGAGAAGATAGAATTCATTACTCACTGAACATCTGCAAACATGGCTTTTCTGAAGAATTCTGATGTAGTGGTAATGTGACCATATATCCTGGGTTGCTTAGGACAGTCCTGGTTTACACTTGTTGTCCCAAGGTAATTATCAATAGTGTCCCCATGCACCCATACAGATGATTTGGGTGGTAAACATTATGGGCACGTTGTAGGTGGAGCAGTAAAAGTTGGATCGTCAGAGTTAATGCTCTGTTTGGAGTGAAGAGTGAACCAGCATAAAGAGATCCTAGGGAGAAACTATTCTTATTGGGTGAGATGACATGTGGGCTGCTGAGTTATTGCTTGGAATGGCCTTCTGCAGCTTATTCAGTATAAAACAGTGGACTGCTTGCAGAGAAGTGAACTATTTTATTGTTCTGGGCCCCAATTTTTCATTGGTAAAATGAGGCTCTGGAATTGGAATTGAAGTTGTGCAAGGTCAACTGTGGCTCTAAAAAGTCTTTAAAAAAAAAAAGGAAAATGATTCTAAAGAGATGGATAATGCAGAGAGCAAGTCAGCAGAGGGAGCATCACACTTAGCTGTATAAAACAACATGACTGCGTTCAGTGGTAAAAAGAAAGTGTCAGCACGTGCCCAGAGCCCCCAAGGTACCAATATCGTGAATATTCTTGCACTGAGGCAGAAACCTCAATGCACGTTGATGGTTCTTATGGGAAACAGCACTTGGAGTTGCCCTTGTACTCCTGCTTCATTTTAGATCCATGAACCTAATTGATTTTAATGTTCCTTCCTTCTTAAACACAAGGGGGCCTTCCTTTTATCTTCATTTGTACTTCTTGTATCTTAAGTTATCTTTTTGTTTACATTTCTTATTACCACACTTACTGAGATAGTTTTAGAACTATTCTACAAACTTCTTCCATGATACCTATTGGGTGATCTGCCTATGGCTTTTTCTAATGGTTCTGATAGCAAATCATATTTTTAACATCACCATGTATTTTGAGTGTCAAATATGTATGAGAACCTCTGTTAATGCTAGGAGTATAATGGTGAACAACAACAAGAAAAAAATAATGCCCCTTTTCTCATGGAGCTTAGGCTTGAGAGGAGGAGGAGAAAGATATTAATCCAAACCTTTCAGAAGTAACTATAAAATTGCCTGTATGATGAATGCTAAGCAGAAAAATGTCATGGTGCTCTAGAAGGGGGACTGACTGTAAGAGCAGCTCTTCCGAAGAAGTGAGACTTGGATGTGAGGGTGAAGAGGGAATGATGAGCACTGGCAGAGGCTCTGTGCAGTAGGTGGCAGGAGAATATGAGCTCTGAGTGATTGGGAGTGAGCCTGGGAAAGCATGGTGCCAGATGAGGCTACAGAGGTTGGCAGTGGCCACGTGGTAGAAGGTCTTTACTCAACGAGCAATGGGCTGCCATGGAAGAGTTTTAAGTTGGAGGTTGCCCAGATGACATCTGGGCTTTGAAAAAAACATTCTGGCCCCAGTGGAGGATGGACTGCAGAGGGGCAGATACAAATGGACATGAGAGATGACTTAGCTAGCACTCAAGTGGTGGTAGAGGAGATATGGATGGCCAGGAGAGCTGTTTAGGAAGCAAAACAGATGGGAATTTGTGAAGGATTGGACGAGGGTAGGGGGATAGAGGGGGAGTTGTCTGGGACTTCTAGGCTTCTGGTATGTGTTTTTGGAACTGCCTTTCAGTGACATGGGGAACAACGAAAAGACCAGGTTTTCTGGGGGCAAAGATCAAGAATTTTAAATACAGCGATGTGGTGTTTGAGTTTAATTGTGTCCCTCTCTCCCTCCAAAAAAGATATGTTGGAGTCTTTCAGTATCTCATATCTCAGAATGTGACCTTATTTGTAGATAGGGTCTTTATAGAGGTAATAAGGTCAATATGAGGTCATTAGAGTGGGCCCTAATCCAATACAGCTGATGTTCTTATAAGAAAGGGAAATTTGGCACAGAGGGAAGATGATATGAAGAGACACAGGGAGAAGATGACCATCTACAGGTCAAGTAGAAAGCCTAAAATGGATCCTTTCCTCATAGCCCTCAGAAGGAACCAACACTGCTGACACCAGGATTTCAGACTTTTTATTTTTGCAGGGAAAGATTCACCCCGAGCTAACATCTTTTGCCAATCTTCCTCTTTTTTTTCCCCCTCCCCAAAGCCCCAGTGCATGGTTGTATATCCTAGCTGTAGATCCTTCTAGTTCTTCTGTGTGAGCTGCCACGACAGCATAGCAATTGACAGACAAGCAGTGTGGTTCCACGACCAGGAAACTGGGCCACTGAATCAGTGAGAGTGCCCAACTTTAACCACTAGGCCATTGGGGCTGGCTCTGATTTCAGACTTTTAACCTCCAGAACTGTGAGGCAATAAATTTCTGTTACCTAAGCCACCTAGTTTGTGCTACTTTATTATAATAGCACTAGCAAACCAATATGGGTGGTAAATTCTAAATTATAAGAGGTTTCCAGTGGGAAATAAAGCTTTCTATTTATCCCACTATTTCTCTTCTTCTTTTTCTTTTTGATTCTTATGTCTATTTCCTTTATTTCATTCCATGTGGCTGTCTTCTCCTTTGCCTGAAATTTTCTTTTTTGTCTCTGAGCTTCTCTAACAGAGTCTGTAATAAGTGATGCACAAGGAAAGGAAGTGGCCCATGACCATGACTTCTGCACTTCAAGAGTCAAGGTCTGAAGGGAACACAGCAGAGTAGTTCAACCCTACATTTGCTACCAGGACTAGAAGCCTCTCTGCAAAGCACTGTGAGTCTTGGTTGACTTAGACCAATCAGCTTTAGCTCTCTCTCCAAGGGGAGTTGGTGTTAACAGTTAGGGTCCGCAGTACCGGCTGCAGTACAACAGTAATGAAGATACTCCTCCCTTTAGGGTGTTAAAGGTGACAAAAGCAAGAGAATCACAAACGATTATGTTTTGTAGAGGGGGAGAAAAGTGAGTCCAGTGTCTTGTTTCATCAACTTTACAATAAATTTGGAGATTGGCTTGAATTTGAATGATAGCTGCAATTAATAATAACTACCAATATCTCTACTATAATTAATTTAAAAAATAGTAATCTTGAAAGTATTTTATTAAATTCTGTCAAAGACATCAAAGCTCATGAGAAGTGGAGGATACCTGAGGTGAATCATGTCACCAATAATGATTTACATTTCTCACACACACACTCAAATTCCTTAAACATGCTTTTTCTTAAAAAATACTGGTTTAACTCATGGCATTGCTGAAAATTCTTAACTGTCTTGATTCTTTGGCAAATCAATAAATAATGAAGATATTATATAGTCCATGGGAGTTAACATTAACTATTTCCTGAAACTAGAAAGAATAGTCTAAAAGAAAATTAACCACTTAAAATATGATTAATTTACATGTACTCTGGAGTGAGAATTTCTTATTTGACCAAAATACAAAGCTGCTTTAGTTTAATAATTTTCACAATAAAATGTTGGGGGGAAATATTTTGAGCTAGATCCAGCAAATGATTAAAGGATGTGCATGACAGTCTTTACTCTGGAGAAGCTATAATCTGGAAAAACTAGATAAATAAGATAACATGCTGATTTCCCAGTATCCCTTAAGTTTCATTTGGTGACTGGAATATGGACAGCATCCTGCCCTAGAAACTGGCTAAATGGCTTATTATTTTCATTTATTATTAAAAATTATACTATCCAGTCCTAAAATTCATTATTATCTCTAAGGAGACTTCTTCCCTTGGTAAAGTAATCTGTGCTATTCAGACAGAAGAAAGTTTGAAGAGTCACTGAATGGATGATTCGCTGCTTTCTATCTGCCAAGAAATCTGGGCAACAGTGTGTCTCACCCAGGCTTTTCTAGTCCTCAAAGCCTGCCTAATAGAAATGAGGTTGATCATTTTGTCCCTGGATTAGGATTTCCAAAATTTTCCAACTCAAATCATTCTGTTTAAAATATTTGTTTGTTTTATATTAATAGAGCAACAAGAAAGGGTAGATTTGAATGAATAAGCATCTCTTTTCAATTTTTCCAAAAGCTGCTTTGTAAATTCAGGTTGGGTATGTCTAAAACAAAAACAGTTTTAGATGTGGGTTCATGGCATGGCTGAAACATTTAACTGTTGCTAGTTCTTGCTAATATAACCAGATTAGCAGAAGAAAATCTCACAGTTCATTCTGAGAATCATGGATGTATACAGGAGGTGGGGAGGGCTCTGGGGCTGACACTGCAGCCTGTTCTTGTTCCTATTCATAAATTGGACCAAATTACTTTTTGTTTTTTTTTAATATGAAAGGATCATTAATATTGATAATAATGGAAAGAGAACTTATGAAAGCAATCTGAATAAGCAGACCAGAATTCTAGTGTTAAACTTAATCAGTTATGACATTTTGAAATATACTTGTAACAAGGGAGGAAGTCTGGTTGAATTCCTGAGAGAATCCCCAGGACAACGATTTTTGGAGGGTCAAATGCATCATTCTTCAAATATTTGCATTTTGAGCTCTTGCTCGGCTCAAGAAAAACCTGAAAAAAAGGGTACTCATTTCACCCTACTTGAATTGGTACAGCAAGGGCAGGTATCAAAAAAAGCAATCTGTTAGGTAAAATAAATTTGGTTTGACTTCTTAAAAGTACACTACTTGAGGGCAAGGGATAAATACCTTTTTCATATATTTTCACTTCTCCATTCCCACTGCATTTACTAACAAATTGTCTGGCACAAACTAGATACTTGATGGCTGTTGAAAAATGTGAAATACAGCACTTATTTGATTGCTTCCCAAAGAAAAATACGTTTTGAATGTTAATGAAGGAGCTCCAGATGGCATAAGGGACAGTGTAAGGGAGCAGAGAAAATGAGGAAAACCGGTAGCAGATTTGTGTTCTGAGATCCCAGCCTGAGGTCCACCCATGCAGGCTAGGCTAGATGGGTACCTGTTGACTCAGATGTGCGTACAGTCTCCTCTGCCAAATGATGACCATCCCAATGGGAAGTGGAGAGGATGAACTCACCAACTGAGAAAATGTGAGTGAAAGCATTTAAGTGGAATGTTTGAGAAAGGTTCAAATAAATGGACCTGAATGTTTCCCTTACTGAATTAAAAAAATTCCATACACTTCCTATCAAAAAACTGTGCATTTCCCCTTTCTTCATTTATATAAAGAAAACCATTTTTCTCCTCTCACAGACATTGCAGTGTAGCAAGGACGGATGAACTGCAGTAGATGGTGGACACAGCTGATGGGATTATAGAAGTCATCCCAGGACAGGCTAATTGAATTGGACCTGAAAGAAAAGTATTTCTGTTTTCTCCTCTTTTGCTGAACAGGCCAGCCTTATTTGTTACCTACTCTGCTCAAAGTTATAAACCCAGGCATGAGAGCACATTAACACAGGCAGATGTCCAGTCTCCAATGCAAATATTCAGTATCCCTATCAGTGGTGATGGTAATAATCAACTTTATTTCCATTAAGTAAAGGATTACTTATGAACAGTGTGTTTCTGTTTCTTATTTTTGGAAAGAGTTAACTTTCACTGAAGATTTATTTAAAAAAGTTTTTTTTAAAGATTGGCCCTGAGCTAACATCTGTTGCCAATCTTTGTTCTTTTCTCTTCCTCTTCTCCCCAAAGCCCCCCAGTACATAGTTAGTTGTACATTCTAGTTGTAGGTCCTTCTAGCTATGGCATGTGGGACATCACCTCAGCATAACCTGATGAGCGGTACCATGTCTGCGCCCAGGATCCGAAGTGGAGAAACCCCAGGCCACCGAAGTACAGCACATGAATTCAACCACTCGGCCCCGGGGCCAGCCCCTGAAGATTCATTTTAATAATCTGATGCTTTCTTATTTGTGTTCACTGTCCTGAAATTTGTTCTATCAATTAGAAATACTTCAGCGACCTTCACAATATGATCAATAATCTATACAGATCATGCCCACTTCTCTAAACTTAATTGAATCCAGTTGTCAGTATAGAAATACAAGGAACTGATTTGAAGGGCTGTGAATTCTTGAAGATAGGTAGCCACTGATAAATGCCCTTTTGGTGCAAAAGGTGTGCATAATGGACAACATACATAAGCGGGACACTGCCACAGAGAAACCTCATGTGATAAAGTTCATTATAATTCAGAATAGGGAGGCTCAAGACAATAGGATATAAATGTGGATATTAAGATGTTATCATCAAGGAAAATCATTTTATGTTCTCACTTTTGTCCTAAATGATGTGACATAAATTGCTCCATAATGCCTGTTTGCAAGAAGTTTGATTAGTCTTCATATTCAGAAAAGAGTGCTTCTCTTTACTCACAAACTAGGAAGTAACTCTATTATGCTGGCAACTTTCTTGGGATATGAGAAACGATGGCTTTGTACTGGTGAAACAACTGACCTAATGTGAACTTGCAGGCAAGAGTCAAAGCCAAGAGTTTGCCTGCTAGACGAGGGTACTGTTTTATGCATTTTTGTATCACTTTCGATGCTTAGCACAGTGTCTTGCATAAAGTATTTTCTCAATAAATATCTTTTGAATTTTTAAAATGGAAAAACTTACCTCGCCAAATAAATAAACAAAAGAGGAGGTGTTTTTTTAGTACTTCCTCACCGGAACATTGAGGCTAAATATTGTAGTCAATTCCAACAGCTACTGAAACTGCAGAAATATTTAACTCCATTTTCAAGATAAATAAATCCAAATTAGATTGAACAAAGCTTGGTTAAGCTAAAGTGTTTTTCTGGGCTCAATGGGCCCTGCCTATTAGCTAAAGAGCAAACAAGATCTTTAAAAGGTATTCTGAGATTCAAATGCATTGAACAAGGCTTTGAAAGCTTGGAAGATGAATGCAAACCACACAATATCGTTAGGTTGCCAAAGTATTCCTCCTAGTTAAAACAGACTGCACATATGATTGCAACTATATTGACTTTGATATAAAGACGTTACACATTTCAAGGCAGAATTAATAACAGAAGAAGTCACTATTATTAAGGGATTATGAAAATCCAAAAATATACACAAAACCTAAAAAAATACAACCGAATGCAAGAGTTCTTCAGCATTCAACATCTCCTTATACTTCAAAGGAGAGTAAGGGAGAAAATAGAACCAAAGACTTATTGTTAAATAAAGTCTTTCCATTTGAAGTGAGTATGGAAAATAAAATAACAAAATAAGAATTTAAGAAAAAGTACTGAAAAATATGGGGATCTTTTCTTTATCAAAATTCCCATAAGAATTCTTATGCCATTAGGAATGCCATCAAATCATCTAAACCATGTCACTATAGTGATGACGGTTGGAATTAAATGATGCAAAACTTAAACCTGTCATACGGAGCAGCCCCTGATATTTTTTGGAGTATAGACATTTAACATATTAAAGTGTTTTTCTATACATTCTTCCACGTGACTCTCAAACATCTGAGGTGAGACAGATGTCATTATCCTGTGTCACAGAAGAAAGACAAGACTGAGGGAGGTCCCAGAGTTGATAAATATTAGTGCCAGGATGAGAAACCTGACCTTTTCCCATTAGCAACACAAATTTATCAGTATCCCACATGCCCTATGTGATGGGAGGTAGCCTAGTCACCAGGGGAATTAATTAATTAATTGTACAGTCATTGATTAGGCATTTTCTTTTTTTCATGTGTGAATAAAATAGATTGCTTGTCTGCACCTGAATTTTGTGGCTACATGTTTACTTTTCAAATGTACATAAGGGACAATTATGTATAGCAAGCTGAAGAGACAGCAGAAGAAAAACTTATTTAGCATAAAGGATTAGTCCAAGCCATTATGGGATGTGAAAAGATTCCAAGCCTGGTAGATGACAGCAGATAAGAAGGGACTGGTTCTAGTGGAAGGTCCAAATTAGGGTGCCTGCCTTGGGGTCAGTTAGACATGGGTTTGCATTTAGGCCCCTTCTTACAAGGTGTGCATCCTTGGGTAAGTGCTTTCTCATTGTTTTGTATGAGTTGTTGCTCAAATCCTTAATGTTCATACCCACAGAGTTCTTTTAAATTAACAATACATCAACTAATTATGCAGCTTCCTTTTATTTAAGAAAATTACCCTCAGTGCTATAAAGAAATTGAAATTTCATTTCTAATTAAGTTTTGGATTAAAAAAATAGAAAATGGTTTGACTCTTTTAAAAAGGAAATTCAGTCAGCAGTGGATTATTGGAAACAAAACACATCTTTTACAAACATAACCATGAAATTTAGTCAACACATGAAACCACGTGGTGATTTAAAACACTATCACACTGCCAAGCTTGTTCCTGAGAGCATATATAACTATTTGACATAGTCCTGTGACAGAATAATTGCCACTGTATTTCTGAGGTGGGATCAGACCTTAGACATCCTTGCCCCAGACCGCCAATTGCTTTAGTACTTGTAACAAGAAAAGATGACATTTGACCAAGGATCGTATTGGATGCATTAATCCACAGAGAACTGTACAGGCTATATTTTTACATTCTAAAATATGAAACCATTTTTTTTCATGTTTTTCAGCTTAACTTTACACATAGTAAGAGTAAGTGACCAAACACAGTAAATCACCTGAACAATGCAACAGAAAAAATGAAGTCTTTAGCTAGAGGAGATAGAGAGAGCTGCTATATAATGTATTTCATATTAGCCCTATAATCCCACTGCCAATCCTTCCCATACCACTAGAACTGTCAAGACAAGCACGCAGTGTGCTCCTTTTAGGATGCTGTGCCTGCACTTGACTTCTGGTAAGCTGAACAGTAAAAATCCAACGTTATTAGTAGTAATTCTGAATCTTCAAGATAAAATTTCACCAAGATTCCATGATGATTCCCCAGACGTGACTATCACCCTAAGTACTCTAGGACTTAATTTCCTGCTCCCTGATGTACTTGGGGAACCATGTGGACCATACTGATGTCAATGATCAGATATGGCTCTTTTTACTCTAAAAATACTGCCTACTACTCATGATGTTCCATATTATGAGTTTGACAACGTCCTTTGATAAGTCAACCTCTTGGGCTTTGTAATATTTACTTTATAAAATGTTTTAATAAATGTATACATCTTCCAATATTTTTCATGTTTCAAATTACTAAAGATAATTAGTTTAAAGTTATGAGAAAATTCCTATTATTTAAAAATTTTTCTATTTACAACCTGCCTACTATACTAAGTGATCTATGTTGTTCATTGTAAAAATAATTCATGTTTGTGATATCTTTAAAAAACTAAAAGCATACAGACAAGTAGAAAATATTAGTCTTTCTTTTTAGCCACCCTTTCTTCCCACTCAGAGTTTCTTTTATAGCCTTCTAGAAATTGGTAAAGTGCATTTTAGATGGTTCTTTCATAGTGTTTGGCATATCTATCCATATACCAAGGAGCTGAATGACTGATTTGACATACTGATTTCAGATTTCAGCTTTTGTCAACATTTCTTTTACCATGTACACACAATGAAATCTATGTAGCTTTAAAAGAAAGAGGGCAACTAAAATGAAAATCATAATAGACTTAAAAGGCAACTAACCTTTTTCCACCTCATTCAGATTAGCAGCTGGCAGCGACAAAGACAGAAGAGACAAAAGACTTTTTACATGGCAATACAACAGCAGAGCACAGGAAGCCAGTGAGCAGCATTAACAACAGAGAAGCCACGGGTGAGAGCAAACTGAAGCAAGGCTTAGATTTCTTACCTACAGCCGGGCCAAACACACAAACATGGAGTAAATGAGGTAAAAGGTAAACGCCATTATAGGGAGCGAGAGACCTGTGTCTAAACCAGGTGATTTAACAACCAGCAGCTTTACTTTTTAAGATGTGCACTTAATGGTTTGTGTGTGGGCATTGGAGATTTGGAAAACAAAGAGATAATGGTACGAAATGGAAAAATTAAAATGTTCTGAATATTTTCCACAAAATATATGCTAAGCTTTTACATGCCCAACTTGTACAGGAATTTTCATTTACTGAATTTATGCAATCCCATGAAGCAATATTATGGTTTAAAATGTGATCAATTTTGTATCATCTTTGTATGTGGTCCCCTGAGAAGAAGGTTAATTAAGAAACATAGTCTTGACAGAGCAGATCTGGGCTTCTGACTCTCAGGAAACATTCAAAAACACATTTTTTCAATTCAACACCCAAGTTCATACCAGAGCTTAAGAAAAGGTGTCAAGTTTTTCAACACTGCAGGGGTACCATGTTTACAACTTTCCTTTTTATAGGTTTTAAACTTGTGTCATTTAAGGAATTCCTTGAAAATTTACCTTCAAGAAATGCCTTGTTTTTATAAAGGATATAATAATGATTAAAAGAAAAAAAGAAAAAAACCCACAATCTCTCAAGCTAAAATTAAAACACTAGAGTAGATTTTTAAATTATTTGTTCAGCAATTCCAGAGTCCTACTTGCTTTATCCTTAGCATAGTGATTTTAATTTGGAATGATGGTGAATTAAACTCTTCCAAAATTAATCTTGTCGGAAGAATACTAGCAATCAACAGTCATACGTTATACAACTAGGACAGATAATGGATTGAATTAGGTAGAAAATAATAGCTTTGCTAACTCAAATGGGGAGGGTAAAGCAAGGGTTAGATAACAGAAAAACAGTATTGACCCTTAAAATTTGTGTTGTTAATACCGGCAGCAGGAAAGAGCAGAGAGTTTTGTCCTCTAATGAATCAATAACTATTTACTGTGATATTTTGGTTACATGGGCTTAAATAAATTTAGTAAATTTCACAGTGGTGGTTCATTTTATTCTGAATATTTGTAGCTGTGTTTTACAGCCTGCTCATCACAAGTTGTCTGTCTGATTGCTTTCAGATCTCCAAATCTTCCTAATTAACATCACACTCATTCTGACTCTTGACATGGATGTTAAATGTGAAAATCTTCACCATAATAACTTACAAGCTCTTTCCATGAAGTTTTATTTGCTTCTACTAAAGAGTTTACTTTCTCATTGTGTGCCTTTGGGGTGCAGAGTAAAAAAATCTTCAAACAGAAAAGCAACTTGTGACTTGAATGATTTTTAAACAATGACAACATTATTATATTCCCTGAGCATAGCAGGGTTTCTGTTCCCAAATCTCATGCTCATTAATCAGTTTCCAAACTTACATCTAAAACAATACAGCTACAATATAAGAAAATTCCTCCCTAACTGCAGACTTGGAGGAAGCAGGATATGAAACTCTAGAGTCCAATTTATACTTTCCTATAATTAAAGGCCACTTATGTGCCAGTGACTTCAAAATCTGCAGATGGTTGTTTGATATTTTGTAAATGAGCTCATTTCACATGTGGACAAAAAGACTACTGCTAATAGATGAGTTACAAACGTGTCTGGCTTAGATATCTGTTCTATTTCCAAATTGTTGAACTCTTTGTTGCCCACAAGACCCAGCTCAAAGTTAGAGTGTTAACATCTTCATGCTCTGTAGGCTATGAACTTTCTATTGAGTTCAGTATTTCTCTTCCCTTTGCCTGGATTAAGGCAAACTGATATTTGCAATAGTGATGACTAGAAAGACTAAAAGAATCTCAGTTCTTGTGAGAACTCGATGGCTCTTGACAGATAGTTGTGGCAGGTTCCCACATGATAGCTTTTATAGATGTCACATTTTGGCTAAAAAATGTTTTTGCTAAGCTTTGAGTTTTTTTGATATGTTTCAGAAAAACAGATCTGACACAGGGAAATGGGGCTTCATAACTCTTCTCAGAGAAAGCTGCACTGAACTGAATCACTTAGGATGGAGAAAACGTGTTGAAGAGGATTGGGTGTAGGAAGGGAGCTTGGAAAATGAAGGGAGAGAAGGTAAGACAAAGTCTCAAAAGAAATGGGTAAGGAATAAGGTACAGCAAATCTAGAGCCAAAGCAGGCAGACTCCTCCAAACCAACTCAGAAGAGTCTACCATCTTACACAAATTATCATAAAAAAGACATATAAGAAGTTGAATACTGCAGTGCCCTCAAGCCTAGGTTTTCATCACTAAGGGGACAGATAAACTCCTGGTTTCTGTGCTCCAGCCAAAGAGTGCTGAAATGCTTGGGTCCAATTTGTCTTAGTCAGAGTAGATTGGCTTAAGGAGGCCTCCCAAATTAAGCGAATTCAGCCCTCTCTATAATGACTAAAACAATGGTGGGGAAAAAAGAACTATTCTATTTAGATTAATCTAGGTAACAGATTTTAGTCCAAATGTTGGGCTTCTTGTACAAGTCTAAATTAGCCCATCCAATAAAACTTAGATTCTCATGGTAGATCCAAGGGCTCCAGAATCTGTATGTGTGGTTAATGGCAAGTATCTGAGGTATGACACAAGTAACATTGGCGTGAAAGTCAAAACTATGTAACACCTAAACTCTTCCCAGCCACTTTAGACTGGGGGCATGTTGGAGACACTCGCTATCCTTTATTAATGCAAAATATCAATGAACATCCAAATTCTGCCCACTAAGGAGTCCACTGACTGTGTATATGTAATAGAGCAATTGGTGATATAGAGAAATTCAAAATTCTACTGAATTGTGGCATCAGGTGCTGCCCTGGAAAAAAAAAACCCAACATACTGGAAAAGGCAGCTTCTGGGGCATTCAAACAGATCCAAGGTGTCAAAACAGAACCCCATCACTTTATCCAGCATTTTTATATCAAGAAAGGAATTTCGTAGAATGCAAAGTGTGGGTATTCCATAAAACCTTAAATTTCTACGCTTTCCCAACAAATCTCTGGGAAAGTTAATTATACAGATGTGCTTTCATCTTTCGTGTTTAGAGATGTTAACCTCAGTCATTTCCATAGTTATTTCATCCTCTGATATTTTAACTATGTATTAAATTATATGAAAATCAATAAAATTAATGAAAAATACTCAGCAAAAATGTAAATGGTAACTCTGAGTGACAGTACTTCTCCACTTTTTCTCATAAATAAAATATGGAACATTCTCCTTTTCTCCATCAACTTTAAAACTAAGTGGTTTATTAAGGAAACAAGATTGTTACTATGAATTTTCTTATTCATAGTCACAAAAATCAATAAAACAGACATTCTGACATAACAGGCAACTCAGAAACTTGATGATGACTTTATAGCATATTAGTTTATCCAGGGAAGAAGTTTAGCAGCTTGAATAGTGTTATGAGATTTATTACCTCAAGATACAAAATGTCAGAAAAATGGTGCTAGTCTCATAAGATTATCCAAAGTGCTCAATATCTTCCTAATTGCATTTTATTTTGAAGGACACGAGTTACTAGAGCAATCCGCTCACTAGTGAAGAAACAAGAATGGACATAAGTAATCTCAAATGCTTAATTATGTTTTCACTATGTAAAGAAATGGCCCCTTTTCACATACGTATTGGTGCATTGGTTTGCATGGGAAATACGCTTTGCATGAAAATGCCATTCAATTGTGGGGCTAAAAGCTTCAGTTTGACAGCTTCTTTTTTGCTGGACAGCATGACTTTATGATAGATGCCTACGTTCTAACTGAGCTTGCTGGGTCTTTTATTTGGTTGGCTGAAACCATCTTTAAGTCCATCTGTTATTTACATTATATCTGATTTCTGAAACACCTACCAGTTAGTAAATAATACAGTGGTTTACTAAACATACATTGGCAGCTTAGTGCCAATGATGCTTTCAAACAGACACAGAGATCGATGGCGTAGCATTTCCTATTCTTCTTACCTGTGTACTCAGGTGGGCAAAGGCAGGTGTAGTTATTAATTCCATCAACGCACGTAGAATTATTTTCACAGTCATTATCTTCACAGTCATCAACATTGACTTCACAATTTTCTCCTTCAAATCCATCAGCACAAATACACCTGAACACCATGGGGAGAAAAGGCAAAAAACATCTTCCTGCATTTTGAAACCATATGGTTTAAATATTGAAAAAGACTAAATACACTCATCAATTACAGGGTTTTTAACTACAAGACATTGATTTTTAAAATGCTTTTAAATAACATGTTGTAAGCATCGATTTACAGTGATATCCCCCAAATCAGAAACAATTTGAAAAGAAAAATTATGCTGGCTGCAGGATGGCAAATGGCCCCGTGGTCCCATAACTCAATAAATTCAACATATTTTCAGGTCTAAAACATAAGCAAAGTTTACTTTACAGTCCTACATATCTGAATCTCAAGTTGTGTGCTAATAAAATAATTCTTACTTCTTTGCTCTGATTCTGATTTTTAAAAATTACACCTATCACCCTATGTGTAATGTTCTTGGTGTCTCAAAACAAAAAAGAAATCTGAAAATCTAATTTTGTCTTCCTTGCAATTATAAAATGTGAATGTTCTCGTTAAATTTCAACAAATTCGATTTGTTTTCACTGGCATAACACATGTATATTTAATCCTGATAAGTACCAGAATAATCTTTGAGTAAAGTCTCAATGAAAAAGAGACACTTTCATAACAGAATGCAGAAATGAGGTGTATTTATTATAAAAAGTGATATTTCTAACAAGCTTTAGTAGTAGATTAGCCTTCTTATGTGAAATTATTAGTGTCACTATAAAAACTCTATTTCATAATTCATGAAGTACATCTGGAGTAATTGTACTGTATGATTAAATAACTCCAGATTAAAAATGTTCACAGCATGTTTGTCTACTCACATTGTGGCTTGGAAATGAATCATTAATTTTCTGTTTCAGTGGGACCTAACATCTTATCATTACACACTGTCTTTAAAGCAATACACAAAACAACAGATGAATATATGACTTGCAGTAGGGGACAGTTGGCTATTCATTAGCATAATAGAGCCACTACTTTGTCTTGACCGAATCGGACTTGATTTATCATAATATGTGCATGTGAGTGTCTTTAAATTTCTTAATTTTGTAGCATCCTGAGCTGAGAACACTATAATGTCTCCATTTGTTTTTGTATCACAATATCTCTGAGAGGGACTAATACATATTTATCTTATGAATATATTTCTGGCATACTTTTTAAAATAATGCCCTTTGATTTGAAAAGGAAAATGCGTGTTTACTTATTCTTGTTCCAGTACTTCAGACACAGAAGATTACAGACTGATGACCTACCAGAATCCATCTTTTTCTCCTTCTTTTAAGTGGCAAGTTCCTCCATGTTTACATGGGTTACTGATGCATGCGTGAATTGGGACATCACAGTCCTGCCCCTGGAGAAGGAATGGCCAAGGAAGTTGAGTGTAAGTAAAGTAGTTCTCAGCACACAGACAAAGCACAATAAAATTACGAAGGCCCAAAGCAAGCTATGTTTTCATTTCGTGGTTCCCACAACAGCTTCTACTTACCTTGAAACCATATGGACAGGTGCAGCGGTAAAAGTCAACTGGATCATTGTTACAGGTGCCATCATTTTTACATGGATTTGATAAGCAGGGGTTACATTTAGCTAGAATATTGACATCCATGGGACCTAAAAATTAATTGGAAAATATGAGAAAACTGATGTTTTCTATTTTTAGTTCACATCAAATTATTTCAATGCCTTAATGTAACAATAAATTCTGTATAAAAGTTATTATTGATCGCATATCTATATGTGTTTCTCTTCCAAAAAACCCGAAATCAGCATCATCATATTTCATTCAAGAACACAACAGAAGGCCTTCTTATTGGGGAGTATGTTGAGACTCTCTCACGTCAGAGAGGGACTCTGCGTTGTGGGCTTAAGTGGTTAGTATGTGATGTTAGTGACATCAATGTCACAGGATCAATCCCCTCATGGGCTGACTAGCTTATGTGGATGTGTTCCATGGCCACCATCTGTACCTTAACCTCAGCCAGTTGTCATGGAAATGCATGCCATCGATCCCAAAGAGGACTCTGTGTGTGTGTGTGTGTGTGCATGTGTGTGTGCTGAAGATGGGTTGGCAAGTTTTACAAATAAGTAGAAATTCATCAGTTCAATTAAAAATAAAATAGTATGTACCTTCCCTGATAACATTAGTTCAGTAGCTGTATTTTCACAGAGGAAATACAAAGCAGTGCCACTTCCATGCATACGAAAATAAACCAATGTAATCTCCATTATATCCTTTGGGTTCAGTTTGTTAGCACAGGAGCACAGGCACACAATGGGTGAGATTTTTGTATCTTCCTCTCCAAGAAGAAAACAGCATTGAAATGATCTCTACTTGTAATCTCACCTTTGGGATACACATTTTTTATAAACCTCATGATCTACGAAAGCTCTGGGTTAATGCAGATTCAGTAGCAGCCATTTTCCTGTGGTAACACATATTTATTCCTAAATGGCTAACAATGCAGAAATTGTACCATCCTCAAAAAAAATTATGTTCCATTGATGCTACATTTTGCACTGTTTATGAGAGCTCACTAGACGGCCTTTTGGCAACTGTCTGATAAGGACACTGTCAAAGTGACATCTTCACACAAAAAATACAAATTTTTTGTAACATAAACACTATGTTTCTGCTATCACCAATCTTTCGGTAGTTCTTTATCCTTGTTGGAATATGCATCAATAATTCCAATTGCATGTTTTGGCACACATAATTTCTAGTAAAGTTATCCGAGTCAATTGTATAGCATGTCCCCTCTACTATCACTGCTCTAAACTTCTAATGTACCTATACCCAAAAAGTGGTATGACTTCTGCTCATACAAACTACCTTTCATCAAATATTTCTACAGATTAGAGTACCTATTTGTGAGTTGTCGGTCTACCAAAAGAAACTCACGTATGAAAGAGAATGTGAGTTAACATGGTGGCCATAGAGACTACTCATATCTAAGTATTTTCTTATCCTGGGAAATACCAGTACAATTTCATATAACAGTTTTGAAGTAAAATCCAAAGAAGGATAGTATTCTGCATTGTTTAGTTTTTCTATTAACTAAGAAAAAAAAGGTGAAATATATCTACATAGAGATTCCCGTTTCTTTTTTAACGACTTAGAAATGGATGACAGTTCCAGGGATGGCTGTGTTCATGGGCAGGGCTGGCATTTGCTTTTCGTGACACAGTCACTGACGGAGGCCTTGCCAGTCTTCCCTTCACTTTTTCTTGGTAACCAGAATAATTAATGCAGTCGCTATATCAAATGACAGCTGGAAAATTTCTGGGATTAATACTGAAGTGAGCCTCATAGAAATTTAATTTCTCACCTCTACTCCAACTTATTTATCAAATAACTTTAGCTATTCAGCACATTGCAGAGCTGAATGGTGGCAGTTATTAAAAGCAGTTAGCTAAATTAACATAATATGCCACAATAAATGGCTTTGTGTTGGCTAAAGTTATCACACTTAGAATCAGCCATAGAAAGGAAGTATCTAACTAGTAATGGATCCCTTAGCTAGGCTAGAAGAAAGAATTTGACTTGGAACAAAGGCGTGGGATGAAACAGCTAAGAATGTATACCAGCAAAATAGCATGTCAGCAAATGCAACGACTGTAAACACTCTTCTGGCCACTTCCCAAGACCTTGAGAACAATTGTCTTTTGATCTATTTCTGTGCTTTCAACCTTGTAAGACCGTGGTTTGAACGGAAGGGTTCAGGGTTGGCAGTTTCTAAGTTTATTCTGTGGAATCTGATATTTTTCAAAAATTATGTTTGATTATTTAGGTTCTGAGAAGCTGGAGATTATTTATCAAAAAACTGGATATGAAGAATTTAAGTGAGTATACAGGTAAAAAATTGCCAGGCTGAAGTAGTCCCTGTGTAGTTTAGCACATAGTCAAGATTTGTTTAATAAATATTCTCTGAGTCTATCTGACTAATATGCAGATTCAAATTTCTCCACATTTTTCCAGCAGTGAATTTGGTTTCCTATTTAGCTAATCATGGTCAATTACCTTCAGTACCTGGAATTTCTTATGGGTATACAATGGGAGATTGTTGCCCCCTCATATATATTGAGATTAGCTAAAGGAGTCAAAATAACAAGCTTTCCCATGTGCAAAGGCTTCCTCTGGCAATTTCTTAAACCCGCAAACTGTTCTGGTGGCATCAGGATTGGGAATACAGCAAAATATTGAGTTCTAAATTCTTCAGGTTGGTAAGGTTGACTACTATCACTACATTTATTGCTTTTCCTTTTTTTCAAATCCTTCTTTTACAGTCAATTCTTCAGTCATAATTTCTTATTTCTGGTACTTGAGCTTGAGGGAAAGGCAATTCAAAAGATGTTTGTAAATTATATAAATTCCAAATCACCATCCTCTGATATGTCCAAATATCTCACAATGATACAATTCCTTTTCCTATTTTATTTAAGCTGTAATTCCACCTAATGAAATATCCTTCTTATAACGTGATTTTTACATCTACCTGGTTTACCTAAATCTGCTTATTTCTATATGCTTACTCCTTGGAACTACATTCCTTGTATCTGGCTCTCTCCTGTCATTCATCTTCCCACTCATATTTGCCCCACTTCTAAGTCTACCTTCTATCTTTTTGTTGCCTTCACTTTGTGATTCATTTTCCATGCAGGAAACTTTCTCTGAGGTGCTTTCCTGCAAAGTTCTTATTCAAAAGGAATGATGTCTTTAATCTGTAATCTGTCTATAATAAGGAGGTGATACCAGAGCTAAAGGGAGATGATAAATACAGTCATAATGAAATGGTGGAAGAGTTAGCATAGTTCTCTAGAAGCAAACCAACACTTGTAGAATTTTACACACTTGATTATTCCCAGGTGAAACGAAGATGTCCAGGAATAGTAATTAGACAAGTCCTTTAGCATAATGCATTGTAATCTTGGAGAGAAAATCTGAAGTCCATCAACCCAAGTTGGTAACCTACATTTGTCACTTAAGTTGTAGAATTAGAAGAATAATGGCAGCCATGTCAATGGGTTGTTTTAAGCACTGGATGACATGCTAATGAATGTTGAGCAGGGAACATAGTGAGAGCAAGCACAGAAGCCACAGCAAGTTCTGACATGTTCCTAGACTTCCAAAGAAGGCAGGGCGATGGGGGAAACATAAGTGGTTTACTTAAAAGGAGAAAGACGTTCACTGAGTTCTTCTCAGTGTCCATCACAAGTTCACTGAGTACCTTCTGTCTAGTGTTGCTGAAATGTAGGGGCTATTATTATCTAAACCATGGGAGAATGGAAGTAGGCACTGAGAGATAATCATCCACTGAGTAACAACACCCAGAGCTAATGATTTTATGGTTTTTAAGAACTGCAACTGTGATTTGTAAATTTGGCATGGACAAACCACCAGAAATAGCAGTACAACATTAAGAAGAAGAGGTTCTCTTCGTTCTTGCACTGCTACTTGGCAAGGAACCATGGCTTGCTTGCTGATACAACTTCACCAATCTTCAATCTTCCCTCCTTCCCAAAGTTAAGTAATTCCAAGAAATGCTAAATTATTACCAACACATTAGCTCTCATAAGATGTGTGCCATAGAGGAGAAAAGAAATCTAGCTTCAGGGCTACAGATGTTTACTAACGTCACTGAAATGAAGGAGGCCAGTCCGGGATAACTAGATTGATTTAAGATTTGGTCTTGACTTAAGAGAGTCCTGTAACATCAGCTATATGGATTGGAGGTGTGTTTAGCTTAATAATTCAAAGGGAAAATGAGCAGAAAGTTTGGTTAACAATTTGTCATTGTCAGTTACTTTAATCTTTAATGGAAGAACTGGCAGACCTCAAATCCATTAAAGCTTATAGGCAGACTTGCTTACTTGACTCAAATCACTAGCTATGCATCTGACACCAATATTGCCACCCACTGAGAATTGTATCTCACTTTGATTTATTACTAAAAGCTCCAGATACAAATTTCTAAGTATATGCCAGAGTCTGCCTTCATTCTGGCATCCCATGGAAACATGAGTCGAATAACGGAATCCTCTAGCACTGCCCTCATATAAAGTCAGAGGTACATCAAAGACAACTCAGGAAAAACATAGGAAATATTTGATGCTGGGCATAATTAACTAAAAGGAGGTTTTTATTTAAAACCAAACATTCTAGGCTCCACTTGCTATTGCATTACTGCTTTTCTTAAGCATTAATATCAAACACGTATTTTTTTTTTTTAAAGATTTTATTTTTTTTTTCCTTTTTCTCCCCAAAGCCCCCCGGTACATAGTTGTATATTCTTCGTTGTGAGTCCTTCTAGTTGTGGCATGTGGGATGCTGCCTCAGCGTGGTTTGATGAGCAGTGCCATGTCCGCGCCCAGGATTCGAACCAATGAAACACTGGGCCGCCTGCAGCGGAGCGTGCGAACTTAACCTCTCGGCCACGGGGCCAGCCCCACAAACACGTATTTTTAACAACATTTCATCATTAAGTCATTCACTTATCAAATATTTATTGAGGGCCTACTTTGTGCCAGGCACTACGCTAAGTTTTGGGCAAGTGAAATGCCCAAGTTTCTGGAAAAACTTATAGTTTAGTAGTAGAGACATATATATATATCAACTACATAGCACAGTTGCAAGAGGATATGGATAAAGGGAATACATGTTTTGGAATATGTGTTTTAAGTTTCTGCAAGCCATGAAGGGGGAGGAATTCCCTAAGTGAATGGAAATATGAATTTGAAGTTCATAAGAAAAGTCATGGCTAGATATTTGAAGCCATGGGATTGAAATCAATAGATTTAATAGGGTTAAGGAGGAAACCCCATGTATGTTAATACTAAAGAGCAGGAAAGAAAGGGGCGTTGGCAAAGGAATGAAGAAAGAGGCAAGGAGAATGTACAAGAAGGAGCAGTGGCCATCACTGTCTAAGATAAAAAGAGAGCAAATAAAGATAACTAAAAAGAAGCCATTGATGTTGGCAAGATGGAAGTCACTGGTATCCTCATAGTTCCAGTGGAGGGGTGGAGATGGTCTCCAGATGATAGGGGGTTAAAGCCTATCAATTTGCATTACATAAATGGTTAACTATTTAACCTTAGGCTAGTAAATAAATTTCTAGAGTCACAATTAAATGGTAAAGAGTAATAATTATTTTATGGAGTTATTGCATCATAGAGAATATGGATGTACAAAATTTAAGAACAGAATACAAATTGTCGGTTCTTATCACCTACTAAAATAAATGTCTGCTAAAATTTTCCCAGTGTTTTAAATTTTAAAAAGTGTAATGAAAAACAGCCATTATTTGTTTTTTTAAAGAAGGTCAGTTTGGCAAATAACTCTGTATACACCTGAATATTTTCTTTAGCCAGTGAGCAAATCACAATCCCAAGAAGCTAAGGTTATTTCAAAGTTATATATGCTATATGCTAGTGATACTGAATCTGAAAATGTAAAAAGGATTTGACCAAGTCGTAAATACTATTTTGAAATTGATCTAAGTAGTGAATTTTTCATTGCTTCCAGTTTGAGCTAATTATTTAACTTCCTTCATAGTTTAATTAAATGAGTAAGGAAAACATCAACCAATAATTTTGAACGACAAAACAAAAGACTTCAAGTTTGTCAAGAACTCCTTCCAAAAAGACGTTGATCTTGCTGAAAAAAACCCAACAGTATTACAAAGTTGTTGCTGAGAGATGTGCAATTTTCCCCAGGAATTCCAGAATCTAGAGGACTCTTAACATATAAAATTAGTGGAAGAGATCAACCATGTGGTGGTGAAATGTTGGTCATCTGGGGCTATGAAAATGTCCCAGGTTTCCTGACCCTTCGGCTGACCTTTACAAATGAAGTAACGCAGTATCATTGAGGACCATATCCCCGCCTCTTTATTACAGCTTGCGGCTACCATACACCTGCCCAATTTGGGCATCTTCCTCTCTTTTGTGTTCCATTCTCAGTTTCATATGACTCACTATAAGAATCTCCTGATGCCCTGATGGACCTGGTGGTATTGGTTACAATTCCATAATTGTTTGGTGTGTATATATATTATTAATATCTTATACAGTCAAGCACCCTATGATTACATTTTGGTCTGTGACAAACTACATATATCACAGTGGTCCCATAAGATTAGTACCATATAGCTTAGATGTGTAATAGACTATATCATCTAGGTTTGTGTAAGTGCACTGTACGATGTTTTCACAATGACAAAATTGCTTAATGACGCATTTCTAAGAATGTATCCCTGTTGTTAAGCGACGCATGACTGTCTATCTTTCTATCACCAACTTCCATATTGTTTTGGAATGATCTATGTACGTGTATCTATCAGTACAATATAAGCTCCCTGAAGGCAAGAGTTTTTTTCTGTCCTGTTTATTACTGTATTATTAATACCTTGGAACTGTGTCTGGTGCATAACAGAAACTCACATAATATTTGTTGAATAAAAGAAGGAATGTATCATTCATTTCCATTATACTGTTCACTCCTTAGCACATTTAAGTATTTAATAAATACCTGTCAAGTAAAAATGAATAATTTAGTTGTCTGTATAGCTAAATCTTCTTGAACCAAGAGCAACAAAGGGAATACTAGAAATTAACAATATTCTAAATTCCATGCTGACTTTTTCAATGAAAACCTGGAGAGGGCAAAAACCTCTGTTTTATTGCAGACTGCTTGATCATTCTAATTTCACCTGATATTTAAAAGATGAGGACAGGACATTTGGGTTATAAAGACAAGTCATGACCATCTGCTTCCCATTCAAAAATACTTTAATCTGAGTATTAATTAAATATGCTTTGATGACCTGCTTCATCCAGTACATTTATTTCTGTTGTATACTGAAACTATGAGGTTATACTATAAAGAAAATAGTCTGAAGATGTAGGATAAAAATTGTATTGAAATAATTAATTACTCAAAATAATAGCATAGCCTTTCCTAGAAGAGGAAGCATTCAAATTATTACATAGCTATGTAAACATGTCTTCAAACAAGGAATATTCATCTTCCTGCTGTAATTTTAAATTACAAATCTACAAACCACAATATTAGAAGAATGTACTTACATGATTTTCGCAAATAAAATAAAACACGTTAAACTGGCATAACTATGGGAAAAGTTAATTAAAATATAAAAACAAAGTATAAAATATTTAAAGCAGCAGCATTTTACTGCTTTCAAGCTCATAAAGAATGTAAGCTCAAAAACACAATACTCAGTAGATTTCCTAGAGTGAATTATTTTAATTAATAAATTAGAATACTTGGCTTTCTACTAATCCATTTATTATGAAAATATTTCAGCAAAGCATGCCAGAGTGCTTCAGAACTATTATTTTCTAAGTATGTTTCAATAGTAGGGTGGCACTCTTTTTATATTGATAATTTGTTTGGAGAATATTTTTATTGAAAATTATAAAGTAGTGGTAAACCCTGGAGGCAGAGAGTCAAGGTTCAAATTCTGGCTCCTTCATTTAGCATCGCAGAGACTCAATCTCTCTAAATTACATTTTCATCTCTCAAACGGGGAAATAATAGTGCCTACTACAAGAATGATGTAAAGATTAAAAGAGATAAAAATTTCTGTAGAATTCTCAGCACAATGCAAACTGCTCAATTGAAGTTAACTGTTATTATTATTGCTATAATTATTAGTAGTAGTAGTAGCAGCAGTAGTACTGGCAAAGATTTAGTTTGAATTGTCATAAAGTTTGAACTACCAGAGTCTTAAGACAATGAAACTTCACAATATTTTGACAAATGGCGAGAAATGCTATCAAAGGGCATTATGAGTTTCAACGTTTGCTATCACTAAAATTATATTAAGGTATAGAAAAACTGAGCAGATTTTAAAGTCTGCTAAATGCAATTACACTATATTTGTTGAGTTCTGAATGTCTACACTTCTTGCCAACTGGCCTACACCCACGCAGTCTGCTACCCAGTTTAGGATATACCTTGAAATACATGTAATCTGTTGATTTGATAACTTAGTTAATACTGAACTGCCAGAGTTCCAGCATTTTCCTACAGCACAGCTCTGCTCCTGTACTTCCACCCACCTGTAGTGCTGTCCTCATACTTGTCTGCTTGTCCAAACAGCTGGCTTAGACACTTGCACTAAGTCTTTCACAACACTCTCCTCCGACACAATTTCTTCCTCTGAGCCCTTGTAGCAACTGTGCTATCCAATATGGCAGCCACTATCTACATGTGGCTATTTAAGTTTAAATTACAGAAAATTAAAAATTCACTTTCTCAATTGTATAAACTACATTTCAACAACCACATGTGGCTAGTGGCTACCATATTGGATAGCACAGATACAGAACACTGTCATTGTAGAAAGTTCTATCAGGTAGCACTGATCTAGACCAATTTTGCCTCAACTATATTTCATGTTACACTAAGTATATGAGATGCTACAGTCATTAAATGATAAAAGGTCAAATTAGTTAGCTAAATCATGAGTTAAAGAGACATCTATGTATGTATATAAATATGCATTGGACTTCTGAGAACCTTTAATAAATTAACGTATACCATGATGCTCTAAGAATAGAATATAAGTATGTAGCTTTTCTCAAATTTGTGTTATTGTAAAATTTTTTTTTTCAAGAAATATCTCCAGTGAACTCCACATTTTAAGAAATACAGATAAGCACCAGCATTTTTTGACATGAGGTACAAGTATCCCGGGCTACAGAGAAGGGGGACACAGTCAGTTTGTAGTTTCTCAACTTCCCCATATAATCTTTCTAAAACCAATCTGCCCAATAACATGCCTAAGAGTAAGCTTTTATGCCAGTGTCTCCTTCCCTATCTCCCCTTTGACAATCATCTCCACTTCACAAAAGAACAGTATATCTCTTAGCCCACCAGAAATTTACCATGGGGCACTGCCCCAAGGAAACATCTGGGGTCACAAAAGGACAATTTTAAAATATTGGTTATTTGAAAAGTCTCTTGCAATCAATGTACATAATCCCAGAGAGGCATCTTCAATAAAACTTCACTTTTGATTTTTAATAAAAATAGTAAAATACTGATAAATAATTATGCTGTCTCAACAATGATGCATGATTATTAATGGCAACAATTCAAAGAAAACTTTAGAGACTCACAGACTTTTGGTGGCAGGAAATTTTAAACATTCAAATTATATGCTTTTTTTATAGTAAAGAATGATGCAATTCTCTGAGGTACTGGAAATAGGAATTAAATGGGAAAAACAGAAGTTCAAGGGAAAAGAACAATATAAAATGTTATAGAGAATCTTGTTTTTGTCTCTTTTAAAATTAGCTGTAATATTTAGATTCCACCAAATACATTTAAAACAATAATGGAAGAGTCTTATTTTAAAATGTCAATATTTACAATGTGCTGCAAATTACATCTTTTGCAACCATTTATAGCTATGAAAAAAATTAGATGTCAACTTCAAAGTGTTTGGAGGGAATATAGTTTTTGAAAATTCTTTCTTTTATCAATAAATCATGGAGTGTCTCACATCATTTTTTTGTTAGTGTTTTGAAAAGCAATGTTATAATAAAATTAGCAGCTAACATACTGGGTGCTTACTGCATATGAGACAGCACGTTTTACATTATTAACTATTTTTTTTCCAACTTTATTGAGGAATAATTGACAAATATAATTGTGTATATTTAAAGTGTACAGTGTGAGATTTGACATACATTTACATTGTGGAATAATTACTAAGAGCAAGATAATTAACATGTCCATCACCTCATACAGTTAACTCCTTTTTTTTTTTACACTTAAGATCTGCTCTCAGCTACTTTCAAGTGTACAACACCATATTATTAATTATAGTCACCACGCTGTGCATTAGATCATCAGCATTTATTCTTCACTGAAAGTTTGTACTCTTTGACCTGCATCTCCCCATTTCCCCTTCCCCTCAGTCTCTGGCAACCTTTATTCTATTCTGTTCCTATAAAATCAGTTTTTTTCTTTTCTTTAGATTCCGCATATAGTAATTCATCTAATCTTAACAAAACTCTTACCAGGTACATACAATCATCACTTCTGCTTACACATGAGGAAACTGAGGCACAGCCTGGTTAAGCTACTAAATCAAAGTTACATAACTACTGAAACGCAAAGATGGGATTTAGCCCAGGCTATGTCCCACTGCCTAATATTACCTACTCAGATACGTGTATCCTACCTAAACGTTTGAGCGTCGAAAGCTTATATTTTCTGCCAGGTCTGCAAGCCTTGGAAGGCAAGGCCATACTGTAAGCTTCTCTATGCTCTTCAATACCTGGGATTTGGTTTTACACATAAAACATGTTTAATAAACATTTACTGATTATACACTTAGAATTTTCAAGAATTTCTCTTCTCCATCTAATAATTATGAGCAGTCCTCTTTAAACATTTACAAATTAAGAATCATAGCAACCTTCTATCTCATTTGTGGTAAGGAACATAAACCCATATATTTGACTGGAAAAAATGGAAAGATATGTGAAACAAGCTTAATAGTGGTTATCTCTAGGTTACTGTGATTAACGGTTAATTTTAGTTCTTGCAGAAACAGAATGTTTCTTATTGTTCACATTTTCCTTTTCTTTAGATTTTCTATGTTGGGCATATACTACTCTTGTAACAAGAGAAGAGAAGATTTGTTACTAAGACACTATTTTGAATTCGCAGATACATAAAACAGAGGGAAAAAGAGGGATAAGAACAAGGAAGAAATAGCCACATTAACACAGGAAGAGCGCAGCACAGGAGGCAAGTCTGAGGTTTGGCCTGAACACTGGGGAGGGCTTGTTTCTCCTTACCTGCCATCAGGAAGCCACAGGGCCCTGGCAGCCCTAGGAGCAGGGCACACGTTCAGACAAGGCAAAAGCAAAATATTTCACTTGTTAGAGGCTATGAGAGGAAGTTCCAGAAATCGTGCACTCTTCATTTCTTCATACATTTTAAAGAAAATGTAGTCATTTCCAAAGGACTATTTCTGAGATTTATTTGAGAAACCTAGTTCTTTACTTGGGCTCCTAGGTCTTGTCCAAGCATGGGTGGAAACAGGAATTGTTTGTTGGGGCTTTTCAGCTATAACTTTGAGGCCTAGGGGCAAATGGTTTCCTTTTCCTTTTGAAATTAACACTGCGAATATTTATTTACAGAAGTAGAAATGATTAAAAGCCATACCTTGACATGTAAATTTTTTGGAGGGAGTTGTGAGTAACAGTTTATCTGCCATTTCTCCAGGGCCAGCACAGCGAGCAATTCCCGGTTCTTTATATTCTGACTTTACCCAGTCGGATAACCACTGCATGTTACAATCACAGTAAAGAGGGTTGGCTCCAATTGCTCTGGAAAAACAACACCACAAAAGCACACACACACAAAAGTACGGAAGTACTGTTATTTCCTAAGGGAACATAACCCAAACCGATGCTTAGTAGAAAATCTCTATAGATTTATTAATGATTATAATTTAGAAGAAAATGGAGACATTGGGGATTCCCCATTTTCCTGAATTATGTGCATCTGAGATTTAGTGAGTTGTCAATAGTGTTAACACTCATCCGGGCTTTACAAAGTCTCTTTACATTTGCAGAGACAGGAGCATATTGAGTGCAAGCATACCTAAGTACGGATTAACACTTCTTTCATTCACCAATTATTTACTGAAAACCCAGTCGCTATTCTAGATTCTGGGGACCCAAATATGAATAACACATTATTCTGAAAAGGAAATTAACGTATAACATACACTCATACATTAAAATAATTGTCATTAGGAGTGTTATGGTAGAAGTTTTTACAAGATGACTGTCAACTGAAGGTGACCGTTCTGGAGGACTGGTGATTTAAAAACTCTACACTTTTAGATAGTTAGATTCAAGTAGGTGGATAAAGTTGGGAAGGATGTTTCAGAGTAAAAGACCAGTAAGTACAAAGGCATGAAGATAAGAAGGGGCACGAAATAATAAATATACATCAAGTTAGTCCACCAGAGCTGATCTTGACCTTCGCTTGGTGTCTCCCTTTACAACGTCTTTCAGCTGGAACTCTGGTTCCTACTCACATAGGCAGTGGTAGTGACAGGGAGAGTAATCAATATAATAAGTAACACTTATTGCACCATTATAATATGCAGGAACTGTGCAAAGCCATTTACATGAATTACTTCATTTTATCCTAAATAGCAAGTCTATGAGGTCAATACTACTAATAATCCATTTTACAGATTAAGAAATTAATGCCAGAGGGCCAGCCCTGGTGCTCTAGTGGTCAAGTTCGTTATGCTCTGCTTCAGTGGCCCAGGTTCAGTTCCTGGGTGCAGACCTAAGCCACTCGTCTGTCAGCAGCCACGCTGTCGTGGTGGTTCACATACAAAAAGAGGAAGATTGGCCACAGATGTTACCTCAGGGCAAATCTTCCTCAGCAAAAAGAGTTGGCAAACTTGCCAAGTTTGGGCACAAGTGGTAGATGCACAAAGTAGCATTTAAAAAACAGATTAATTCTGATTTATATTTAACTTGTGATTAGTAATTCTTCTAGGTCTACCGTCTAAGCAAAACTATCTTATTCTTTTATCAGGAAACCCCCAAAATACACTTGCAAAACCATAATACTTTATGTTGTAGCAGTTTTAATGCCCAACTCTAACCAAGAATTGGAGTGTAAAATATTATGCTCATGTGTCTGTCATATTCAAACCCTTCTTCTAAATTAAAAATGAGCAAAATGATATTTTTGAATAATTTGATCTCATCTCTACTAACATTTGCTAAGCCCTTGCAAGGGGGCTCAGCAGAAAAAGTGAATGAAGCTGATATGATCTAGGGAGTAAAAGATAAATGTATAAATGAAATACATGACAGAACAGGACACAGGACAAAGAAGACTCAAATGGCTCTCACTCTAGAGGCAGGAGTTAGGGGGGAGTGGCACATAAAGGAAAGTTCTGCTTGACTCAAGCAGCACCTTTCCTAGGCAGCCTTTTCTGATAAACCACCCCCACACTAGCAGAATGGCCACTTTCTCCTCTATGCTCCATTCTTTGCCAGACAGTATGGTGGCCCTGCAACCCTGAGCTAGGGACCTCATTGACATTTTCTCTCAGGCAAATGACATCCACAGAGTTTGCAGGGGGTGGCCCTGATGTTGACTTTCAGTAGGGGCTGAGGCTTACACATGGAAAAGTGAAGGTCTTGCCTCCTGGGACCTAACAGTTTAGAGGAAGGGATATTAACAGTACACACCAAACAGTGTGATAGTCAGATATGCAAAATACCTAGATTGATAACAGAGCCCCCAAAAGGCACATTCAGATACAGCATGATTGACTACTGCCTCCTGCCTCTGCCAATCCCCCTGTCTCACTTTTCTAAACTTCTTATCTTCATGGGGTTTAGTGGGTTTTGGAGGGGAGGGCAAAGCCAGGAGATAATACGGCAGCAACCTCTTTTGGGGAACTTGGAGCCAACGGACACTGATACTTAAGCTGAAGCAGGTGAGCGCCATCAGGTGATGGCAAACTCAGCCTGACCTCCAAGGCTTTGGATTCTAGGGCTGCTGTCTGAAGTTCTTCCAGTTTTGCCATGGTCTTAACATTACAACTCAAAATAATGGAATTTGAGCCAATACAGTTTTTTGGACTCCTTTTATCACACATTTTTAAATTGTTTTATTGCATTTCCAAGAAATACAGAGGTACAAACAGGCTGCTAGGAGAGAGAACACAAAGGAAAAACATTCACCCGAAATGAGGATTTAGCTGTTTCCCCCTACCACATTGCAAAGTCTTGAATCTCTCTAATTTATTTCTGCATGGTGCCATAGTCAATGCTGAGTAATATTTGCTCAATAAATGAATCCAGTTTGATCAAGTCAGGATACGTTTCATGGAGGACTCGATACCTGAGCGGTCACTTGGAAATGTAGGGTTTGGGCAGATCTAACTGAAGGGAGCTGATATTCTAGAATCAGAGAACATTAAGAGAAAAGGCATAGGCTGGGAAGTTGAGGAGCCGTGTTTGTAAGAAGAGATCATTTTAGCTAAGCAAAGAGAACTCAAATAATGGGGAGTAAGAGGCAAAAGGATAAATCAAGGCTACCTTGTAGAGAGCATCACATCTAGATTGAAAATCTTGAGCTTTTCTTTAAAAATGGAACCAATCACATCTTATGATGTTACAGTAAAAGGGTGGCAGAGGTCTGTTTGTTCCAAACTCACTTGCCAGGGAGAGTTTGACTCTAAACCCACCTTCGTGAACTAGGTACTCACAGGTGTGATAATGCAGAAAGATCGTTGAAGGCACCTTCAGGCACAACAGAAATATCATTTCCATGTAAAGAACTGAAAGCGAAAAAAAGCAGAATTAAATTTCCTGCATTTCAGAGAGTTCAGGAAAATTCCCATGCATGTATGAGAATTTAGTTTATAATAAGCATTTTAAATCAGTGCAGAATAGATGATCTATTCAATAAATAGTCTTGGTACAACTGGGTATATATCTGTAAAAGTAAAAAGTTAGTTTCTACCTCATATAATATGCGTAAAATAAATTCTAGGTTGAAGAGTTAAACGTAAAAATAAAACTAAAATGTATTAAAAGAAAATATAGAAGAGCTCCTTTTTATAAACATGGGATAGGAAAGGCTTTCAAAAGCATTATATAAAACTCAGGAACCACAAAGGAAAAGAGTGATAAATTTTTGACAACATAAAATATATCCATAATATGAAAGACACAAGGATTAATTCTGTAAAAGGAGTTGCAAACTTAGAAGTCAAGTAGTGGATGCACAAAGATATGTATGTTAACAAGGAAAAGACAAAATACCCAACAGAAGATGGAAAATGATACGATCAGGCTTATTGAATAAGAAGCACAAATGCTCACTAAACAAGCAAAATATACTCAAATACTCTAGTAATTGGAATTGCAATTAAAACAGGAATAGAAAATAATGTTCAATCTTTCATATGATGAAAATGAAAGGATTAATAATATTCAATATTTTCAAGCGTGCTTTGAAACAGGTACTCTATTAAAATAGAATTGCTAGAAAATAAATTTGTAAATTGACAAAATCCTCTTTTGGGGGACAACTTGACAGTTACTTCTGGTATTCTCGCGATATACTTGACAGTAAGATGAACGTGTAGGATGTTCACTCCAGCACTGTGTAGAAGAAGTAAAATTTGGAATCAAACCAAATGATAGTAGAGATGAGGACGATTAAATAAGTTATAGTTCCTTCATCCTATGGAATACTCTATACCAGTTAAACAGTTGAGGAATCTTTTTATGTGATGGAATGGAAGGAAATAGGCTAAAGCATGTTGTTAAATAAAAATAGCCAAAGGTAGAACAAGAACAAATCTTATTTATGGTTTTTAAAAGTTATATAGCCAGGGACATACATATATCAGTATACAAAAAATTGCATATAAAAAGGACCAGAAAAGAACATCAAACTATTTAACCGTTGATTCTAGGGGAAGGGATTGGGACTGAGGATCATGTTTTATTTCATATACTTTAAAATATATTTTTAATGGCAAAAATGTATTTCTGTGTTATGTAATTTTTAAAGAAATTAAAATTTCCTATACTTCTTTCAAAATTAGTTGGATCTATATGAAACATACATCTTAATATTTATATAATCAAATAAATGACTACAGCACCTTGTTACAAAAGAGAAAATTATGTTGTTCAAATAAAAGCTGTTGAGCAATGATACAATAAGATACAATTTTCCTACTTCCAAATTTGTAGTAAATCCTAATGCAAATATCTAAAAATACTCAAGACTCAACAAAGCAGTTAAATTATTAAATTATTAAAGTTAAATTATTATTTCTCAGATCACTGAGAAAAGAAGTGTTTTGAACATAAAATGCTTACAGTAATCTGAGAGACTTCAATCCATCGAAGGTTCGAGGAGGAATACATCTCAAACGGTTGTAACTAAGAATTCTGAAAGCACACGTAAGCCAATTTGTTTTACTCAGGTATACCATAATGGCCAAATGTCATTTTTAAAGCAAAGCAGTTAAGAAAAGAGCTATTTAAGCATCTTATAAATTGAGAATATTGATGCATAGTACATATTTTTAATCTTTCTGTAGTTTCACTAATACAACATATTTATTTCTAAATATGGTCTAGAATGCTTCCAAGGCTGATGCCTCAACTATGCCCGCCCCCCCCACCCCAAGTGACTTTCCTCAGAGGTCTGCCTTAAGGATCTCTCCCAGCCCCACCACAAACAAAAACTATTCTTTGTTTCTTTTACAGAGCCCAATACTTTTTATAATATCTGTATTTGCCTGTTTATTGAGGTTTTATTTGTCTGTTTCTCCCAACAGTATTTACATTCCTTGAGGGCAGAGACTCTCTCTGTCTTGTTTACCAGGAATGTCCAGGGCCTAGAAAATGCATTTTGTCCAGTGAATTAATAAATATTCAGTACCACACATTCACACTCACAAGGTGAGGAGCTGGGTCATGTTGCTGAAGCTCTGATTAGAAAGGGTGCTTATTCGGTTGTTACTTAAGTCTCTAAAATGGAAAAAGAAAGAAATGGAGTCTGCTGTTACCACAGAAATTGAAATATTAGTGATTCTTAGAAAGAGAAAGATCTTCTTGTTCACAGCAGATTGTTAACACTCAGCTTTTATCTGAAAATAGCAAAACACTGGGTAACTCTCTGGGGTAGACTGTAATGTTATTCATAATTATTCACACCCTTGCCTGTTGAAATTAGAAGTGACCACATGCCTTGCTTTGGCTGATGAAGTGTGGGCAGCAGTGCCAGCTTCACTTCAGGACAGAGCTTCAGAAGGAGCTCACTTTTTCCGTATCCCTCTGCTTTCTTCCCTGCAAGACCTGTGATGGTCCACAGAGAGCCCACACCTGTTGTCGGGTCCTGGAGCAGAGACATGCGGAGGCACTCACAACAGACACATTTTATGAGTGAGAAATAAACCTTTGTTCTTGAAAGTTCCATTGCTTGCACATACTTCCTTGTCATTGATACATACACTGACTGATAGACATATGTAAATTTGAATATTGAAAGAATGCCTCATTTAATTACACTCACAATGCCATCATTAAAAACAATGCCATCATTAAAACTTTGCCCTGAGCAAAGTCACTGGCAAATAGTAGGTCTTCAGTAAATATCTGTTTAATGAATGATAAGTAAATGTGGATTTTTTACCAATGCTAAACGGCTATTAATGGGTACTTTGTACTATGGGTTGTAATTTATATTCAGTGAACTTGACCTTATTTTTATTATATATAATATATATGAGATATATAATATGACATATAATATATATTATAAATACAATATAATAATATAATATATAATGTAATCTAATAATACAAAATGACATGTATATTTTGCATTTTGTTTTAGAAAAAAATTAGTGAATATATACACATTCACACTCACCTTTATATGACAATGTGACACACATTAGTAAATATGTATAAATTCACTAATTTTGTTCTAAAGCAAAATGCCAAATATATGAATAAAAGGAAGATTCATGAATAAACAGAAGATTATGGGTCATAATTTATGTTCCTTTATGTGTGTGTATTTATATTCACTGTTTTTTCTGAAGCAAAGTAGATGAATAAATGCAAGATTCAGAAAAGCTTAAGATTAGCCGTTTCTTCATTAAAATACCAAAATATCAGTAAAATGAACCAATAAAATTGTGAAAATGGTAGGAATGTTATAGGAGCTTTATAATCCCTTATCTTCTTAGCTGCAGAATTACTATACCAAAACTTTAAAAATAAATAAATATATCTATGTTAGCAGAAGTTACTTGCCTAGAGTTGCATAAGGAGTCATTGGTAAAAGCATTTCTGGATCTACAAATTCTCATTTTTCATTTCCAAACTGGTTTTAAATAATCACATGCTGTCCCACAAATGACCCAATTCTGCTGAAGTGACCCTTTGGAAATTGCAGCAATTTAATGGTTTATTTAACCGAAGAAAATGTATGTAATCAGTTTTTGCTGCTATTAAATAAATAACGAGAGGCAGAATAAGACCTTTTAGAAGACATTCTCTCTTTTCTTAATTTAATCTTTCGTCATTTAAACAGTCTTACACACATTTACAAAGCGTTTGATTTTCCCATACTTTTAAGGAAAACTAAAAATGATCAACAGCATTTTAGCTAACCTCCATCTGCCTAGGATAAAGCATACATTGAGAAATGTAACATTTTCTGCTACCTAAGTTTCTAGAATTCACTAGTTAGGAATAAACCTCCTTATTCTAGGAATACTAGAAATCCACCTCCTAAGCCGACTAGTCATATTTACTCTAAAATCAGATAGATTTAAACTAAAGATAAAGCATTTCCCTTTACATCCACTATCGTTGCTAATTTTTTGTTTTGTGAGAAGTTTTATCAACTACTAACCTAGCTACGCTGTGTGACATTATATATAGTAAGATTATACATATTTTTAAACAGTGTGCACACCTTATTGAAATGTTGGTATGTTTAAATATCATCTTGTATTCACAACTTAAAGATGGCAAAAACTGTTTACATACATTACCAAAAAAATATGTTATTTTAGGAGGACATCAAACCAAATTAAAAAATAATTCAATGTTTTGAAATTTATACCCCAAATGTCTGCATCTTTGACAAGTTTACTTAAATGCTGTGTAAGTAACTACGGATTTTAGAAAATAGATTTTAATACTGGAAGCCCATAACTTAATTCATAATGTATTTTATATAAGAGAATAAAACCTAATAAACTAGATTTCAAATACATTTTCAGTAAAGTTACTACTATCTACTATCTTTTGCTTAAAGTCAAGAATAAAAATATTGTTTTCCATCTTTCTTTCCTTGGCTTGTCATAAAATAGCCTTATTCATTATCAATTTACTGCATTCATTATGCACAATATTCATTACCGATTTACTGCATTTCTATAATTCTTTGATACTCATACTTAATCGTATTTGTACTTTGAATAAAGGAGGACCTTTTTCTAAGACACTCCATCGCCTGATTGATATTCAATGAAGATGTAGCTAGTGATCCAGAACTTCAACGAGCAAGGAGGGAGCCATCTAACTGTAAATGATTTATTTTATCTGAAAGGTTCACTAAATCTTCTGCTCCTTGCTATCCCCATTTTCATGAAACAGAATAAGAAGTCAAAGACAGAAAAATATAATACATTACTTACATAAGTGTTAAATGTTTGTAGTTAGAGAGTTCCTTAGGAACCAGTGTAAATTGGTTCCCATCCAGATACCTAAAAATAAGGAAACAATAGTATCTTTTTTAAAGTAACAGTAGTGTATCATAAAATAGTTGAACAATATTTCACTCTTCATTGAGGCAGGGAAGCACTTGGCAGATTTGTCTTTAAGAGGTCATGTTCTTAGCTGGGATGTTTATTTAAGAGAAATAAAGAAAAAAAAAGCCGTGTTGTCCAATCCAGTAGAATTATTTTGCGGATCACTTAGGTTAAATTATAAAACCAAGGGGAGACTGGTGAGTCCAGTTCTTTGCGGTTTATCTAAGAAGGCAAGGCATGTATGCAACCACTTGTGTGTCAGCAAGAAGGTTCATTCAACCAACCATAGTTTTAGTCAGCCTCCAGTTCGCTTGTTTTTATCTGGAGACAATGCCATGAAATGCATTCACTACTGGCAGAACCTTGCTACTGAGGACAAGACTTCTCTTCAAAGCTTTCATGGATATCAATACAGTTAGTAAATAAAGATCGGTGCTTTAAAAGAGATACTTGGGAATTTAAAAATAATTAGATTTCAATTAAAAATATCTTTGAAATAGTTTTTATCACTGTATATACAGCTTGGTAATAATAATTTTAGGAGGTTTCATAGGAAATCACAACATTTTTCAAATATACAAATATATCATATATATGCAAAAGCAATAATCAGATGGCCACATATAAGTAAATTTTCCCTTTCTGATTAGAGTTAGCAGAATAATCAGAAAATAGATAGGTTGTGGGCTAACTGGCAAGACACAAAAATAAAGGAATGCTTAAAGTTATATCCATGATGTCACAAAAAGAAAAATAAATTTCATCTCCTTCCAAGGCTGTTCTTTCCGAGAATATAGTGGTGAGGAGTAAAAATGTCCTTCAGTTCCTTGGTCATCTGCCTATAGATGTGCCCCCAAACAATTCTGGCATGTTGGGCACATGAGCCCGCCTGCCTCAGTGTTGTGGTCAGTCTTGAGATCCAAGGTTGAAGTTAGCATTTTTGCTGAATACAGAAGTAGCTAAGAAATTTCCTGAGTCAACAATGTATATTTCAAATATTTCAAAATGAAAACTGATATATAAAAGGCACAAATGATCAAAATATGTAATAAATATTTGATTGAGAGTCGGGCATATGTTACGACCCTTTATGCCTACTCAAATTTTTGTATTTCAACTTCTCTCCTTTTTCTTCTAGCTAAGTATTTCCTGTTACCACTAGAGGGCAGCATAATCCCATAGACTTCAGCACTCTTCCTTTATTCCAGAAACAGCACAACAGAAAGCTAAAAAGATTCAGAATGTGCACTATGGATGTCTACACGTAAAACAATCTAAGAGGGAAATTATATGGAACTGATTAAAAGTAATGGATACCATTTGTTCAGAATTGTCCACCAATACATACTTATTTTTGCCAAATTCTTTAATAATTTAATATAACACACACATGAAATTTTTCTAATGCGTGCATATATGTTACTGCAGAGAAGAATCCTGCTGACTTGGTACGATTCTAAGAACAAGCTTTCTGGGAAGTAAAACTAGAATTCACAAGAGATGAGTTATTTTCCTCATCTCTATAACATTTTCTTTAGAAAAAAAAGGATTACTTTTTAATAATTTGTAGAGAAATAGACTGAAGATTTGACTATGTGACAGAAGAAATACACAGATGGCATAGACAGGACAAGAATCAAACAGTTTCTTAGATGTAGTTTAGTAAGGAAATTAAAGGACGTTTAAAATTATTGGATGGAAATCAGGCAAAACAACTAAAACATGGGCCAGTTAAATGGTAGAAGAAGAGATTTAGCATCAAAGATGATCTGAATGTCATTCTGTGTGTTATGTTCTTGGCTGGGGTGCTCCTAGAATCAATGCTTTGCATACAGAATACTATAGCTATCTAGCTTGCTGACACTGAGGGAGTAATCTTCTGAAATAAACACACACTAAAGTAAGAATTAAGTATTTAATTACACACACACACCAAGCAGTGCTTATAGTTAATTAACAACTGTGAATGGTGACAAGAGAGAGAAACTGAACACTTTACGACAATTCAAATCTAAGAGAGACCTTCTGTACATACGTGCTAAGATTACACCTTTTTTCTCTAAGTGTTCAAGACTGAATTAAGATTCATGGAACTGCACACGATCTGAAAACAAGCTCTTCAATAACTGAAATGACATCTTCTTGAAACTCATTTCCTATGTTCTATGTTGCCCAAAGTTTATCAAAGCTGCTCATTTGGAATACTTGTACACATCTACATGAATTACAGGTACATATTTGCATGAATTACATTTAGACTTAAACCATTTTTGATACATGCTTCCATACAAATAAAAAAGTAAACAGAGGCAAAATAACTCAACTGCATATCAAGCATTTGTACATAGTACATTAGTATACAAAGGAATGGAATGCAGCACACATGCGTCATTGTTCCATGTGACTTATTTTCTGATTTATTTCATTCCACATATATAGCATGAGACAGCTAAGGAAGTGCGGATAGTGCTTAAAATCTAGTTATGTGTATATTGGCCATGTAATTTGCGGTTGAATATCAGTTATGAAAATGTTAGGGATAATTAGCCTCATACTCTTTACAATCTAAAGGACTTTGATTCAATCCCAAAAAGCAGTATCTCTTTTAAGGGTAAGGATTATGCCAGCTTCTTCTACATCCCAGATATTTACGTATCCCATATGGTGAGATATTCTCCCAGGGGACATAATGGTAAAGAATAATTAACCATATGGAATATCCTAGACATTGGAGATAAACTAAATATATAGCATTTCCCAAGGTGCATTTGATGGAACATACTCCATGAGAAAAGATCCATAGGGACAAATAAGTATGGGAGCTACCTTATATTTTTACCGTCTTCTCTTGGAGCTTCACTGTGCACTTTAGCATAATAAAGGCACTGAGAAACCCTACAATGAAAAAACCCAGAAACACACAACCAGCATTTCCCAAGGGTATCTGAACTAGCTTTTATTATTTGTTTAGAATTTTACATGATACTAATTAATGGCCCATAAAATGTAATTTGCAAACAGGACTCTAAAGATTTTTGTTTGGTCTCCATCTCCCTTGGCGTGTGAAATATTAATTGTTCAGAAAAGGGAAAGATGAGCTTTACTTACAATTCGGTGACATCTTTCGGAATTCCTTTGGGTAAGACCTTCAAGGCCTTGTTGCTACATCGCACGACTGTATCCAAGCAAGTACATTCCGTAGGACAGCGAGAGAGGGGGGAACAACTATTGTCATCATTTCCTAAATTGCCAAAAGAAACACAGGAAAACCCAGATTTGTGGCTTTGAAGATGCTAGGCGGGATTGTGTGCATTTAAATTAATGTAATAAACACAGAAGTCTTGAGACATATGATCACTTATGTGTAGGGCATTAAGTATTTACAAACAGCTGCCATACATTTTATATAGCACTGTTTTCAGATTGCCTAGGGCTGAATTCCAAAAAATAATTCACAATTTATATTGTCAATACAATTATAATTGTATTTTCTTTGTTCAGTTATTTATACAAATTATAATTAGAATATATAAATCTAAACTGAATTATGGAGAAATTGTAAGGAGACAGACATGCAGAGGCACAAAGGGACAGATTAATCTTAAAAATTTAGCAAAAATTGTAAGGGCCCCTCATTTTAAAATACAGGGCTCAAATGAACTCTCCATTCACTGGCAATAATAATAGAACCAGCTCCACCTACCTTACAAGGCTACGTAATGCAATGCAATTATGTACCAAATGCAATGACATACAGAAAGCATTAAAAAGTGGCAACTATTATTCTTGTTAGATTTACTAGAATTTCTATTTATAAGTCAATTGCTTTTCTCATTTGAAAATCGTAGTTACTAAAACAATGCTTAGGATAATAAAGAAAAGTTAAAATGAAGCTATATAAATAGTAATCAACCACAAGTTAGAGACTGGAAAATCTTCTAAAACATTCAGAAACACAACGTAGACTCAGATGTGAAAGTGCAGTCTGAGAAAGTGTCCTGTTGCTCAAACAAGACAAAACAAAACAACAGAGCAAAAGGTGCACCATAACTGTTGCCTGAACTATGATACGCTGTACTGTTGTGCCCTGCAGCATCAGGACTATCATATGATCCACTTACTCCACTGCTGGGTATTTATCCAAAGAGCACGGAAACATGAATGTGTAAAGATACTTGCACACCTACGCTCACTGCAACATTATTCACAATAGCCAAGACTTGGAAGCAACCTAGGTGCCCATCAAAGGACGAATGGATAAAGAAGATGTGGTATTTATACATAATAGAATACTACTCAACTACAGAAAAAGATGAAATCAAGGTCCAACATGGATGGACCTTCAGGGTATTATGCTAAGTGAAATAAGCCAAACAGAGAAAGTCAAATGCTGTATGATCTCACTCACAAGTAGAAGATAAAAACAACAACAACAACAACACATAGATACAGAGATTAGATTGGTGGGTACCAGAGTGCGAGAGGAGAGCGAAGAGGGAGAAAGATGTGACAGGGCACGTGTGTACAGCAATGGATGGTAATCAGTCTTTGGGTGGTGAACATAATGTAGTCTCCACAGAAATCAAAATATAATGATGTACACATGAAATTTATATAATGTTATAAACCAAGGTTACCTCAGTAAAAAAATAAAAGGAAAGAGAAATAACTATTTGTAAAGCAAATGAAGAAGAGAATGGCATGGAAGCATAAACTGCCACACCAAAAAAGTCCATGGCCTATTATAATTAGAAAAACCTTAAACTCAGTCTTTAAGATGATTTTTCCAATTGAAATGAAGCTACATGTGGCTGAGAGGCAGGAATACTGGGGAGTGACTGCTAATGGGGACAGAGTTTCCATTTGGGGTGACGAAAACGTTCTGAAATTAAATAGTGGTGATGGTTGCACAACTCTGTGAATTTACTACACTCCACTTAATGGTGCACTTTAAAAGGGTGAATTCTGTGGCATGTGAACTATACTTCAATGAAGCTGTTATAAAAAAAGAACAGAACAGTCCCTTTAACACCTGAAGATCAAAGATTTGGCAAGCTTTCTTACCATCATCACAAGTGAAGTCTTGAATGGCAACATCCTGGATGGGGATTTCTTTGAGGAAGTATGGTTTTTGACATCGAGGATTTCCGGTTACAATTCTTTTCTTCCTGAGCCATTCTCCCAACCAAGCCAGGTAGCAGTTACAGTTAAAGGGATTGGCCAAGAGGTTTCTAAGCGTCACATGCAAACAATGCAGATTTGAGTTTAGGGTTTCACTTTCTTCTTCTTCCCAAAACCCCAGGCTACCATTTTCCCCCACTATTTCTGTTGGAATGATTCCTTCTTATCTGTATCCTCCCCACCCCATTCATATCCAATCGCTCGACATATGAGATGATTTTTTGGGGGCCAAAATTTTTATGCTTGTACCTTAAAAAAATAGCAACAATACTTTCATATAAGGATTCTTCAAATAATTTCATGCAAAAAATAAAGTGAAGGCAGCAATTTAGGGTTTATGCAGTGGTTCCTGATAGATATCTCATTTAGAGATAATTTAAACTTGTCAGAAATCTGACTTGCTGTCAAACTTCCCCACACTGATAATGCAGTAATTTAATATAAAGATGAAGGCTGATTACCTTATATTATTGAGTTTAACCTGACAACAGCTATTTCATTAATTTGTCATTTCAAGATTTCCATCTTTTATTTGCTCCAGAGAATAGGTTCCCCATCTAAAGTGACAGCTGGGTTGATTAAATGCCGGTTATAAAAATGAATTTACTTCTACAAATCTTGGTACTTTTGGCATCTCACCACTTCAGCACGAACCTATTGACAATCCCATTATTTATAAACATGCCATCTTTAATATGCACAAATTAGTCAGTCGATGTAAAATGTCACATTTTATGTGAAAAGAGGATCAAGTACCTTATTGATGGATGGATGCTTCTCTCAAATAATTTCTTCAGTGACTTGAGCTATGTTGAACATGCTTTTTTTGTATCTTTTGATTTAGATTAGTATGTTTAGATGCCACCAATACTAGGAAATCATATCAGTTAGATTTATCATCTCAAACACCTATTTTTAGATACTTTCATACAAGAGGCCTGAAATACATTGTTCGGAGATGGGGTGTTTTTTGCTACTTTCTGAGTTCTGTCTATAAACCTACAAATACTCTTTATTCTCGAACTGTCTACATAAAACATCCTCTTGAAGAGGCTCAACCTATTTCTTCAATATTTTTCTAATATCATAGTAAATGCCCTCTAGTGAACAGCTTTATTATTGGTCTGGTCATCCTAATGTATCTCCTGTCATTGTGAATGATCCTTTTGAGCTTAGTTTGTTGGCAATAACCCTATAAACTCTGTTTTTATGATACTTACATTGAAAAGACCCCACTGAGAGAACACTGGGGAAAATCTTTAACATTTCTTTTATTTGCAGCACAATCAAGTTATAATAAGATTAAAATTTATAAATTAAGCCATGTCACATTATTATAAAAAATAATTGACTGAAAAATATTATAATTCTTATTACATTTTAATATAAGATAGTAGGTAATATTTTTAGAAAATTAACATAAGTTTAACACGAACAAATTTGTCCTTTTTAAAAAATACTAAATCCTTGATCACGTTTTTATGAAATGCCTAATAATGCATTAAAATGTTATTAATAAAAGGAAAAATATAACACACTGGCTGAAGTAATACATAAATGAGGACTATGTTTCATACTCACAGAGTAGATAAAGAATGGAGAGTATCAAATGCCCCCGGTGCAATTGTAGTAATTTGGTTATCATATAACGAAAGCAGACGCACAGAACTGAGTCCTATGAAACTCTCATTCCCAACACAGCTTATGCGATTGCTTCTCAGCATCCTGAGGGAAGAGAGAGAACATTGTTATAGTGATAAAGCATCAGGAAATCAATTTTGCCTATCTGAGGACCAAAATAACCCCTTGTTGCAAACATGTAGCATTCACTACTGTTTTCTGAATGTTTTTGTGTTATTGGGAATTGCTGTGGATGTGTACTGAGAACGCTTGCAAGAATAAAACGCCTAGAGTTGTCAATGATAACACTCAGTTACAAAATGCACAGTGAGTCTCAGCATGGACTTACAACCCAGTCTGATGAGGGTAGAATGTTTTCCTTTGATGCTATAATTATGTTTGCATGATTACAGAACATCCTAATTCACCTACAGCTCTCTAAGCCCTTGAAGTCCTGTGATTTGTGTATTCATGTAGCATTACATCTGAGGTTGAACAGAAAGGAGGCAGAAAACGATCAATAACCACAGCAGATAAAGAACTGAGGTTACCTCAGCGACTTATATGCCAAGTCAATGTCAACAAGGGCGGGGGTGCCAAACTTGACTGAGCACCCACAAAGCTTGCATAAATTATTTTATGAAAATTATTTCAGTGTTTTAGGTTTAGAACTTAAAAAGAGGCAATAGTTAACAGATCCCAGTTGTTCACAATGCAGTTTAAATAGGCTTCTCTCGAAAAATTAGGACCATTTTTTTTTCAGTCATTGCCACTTGATTAATACTCTGGTCACTGCTACATTTTGGTTCAGCTCTCAATTATTTACTAAACTGCTTATTTGTGAGGATTATAAAAGGAGCGAAAAGTTTCTAAAAAGCCTATGTAAAAATGAACAGTTGCCATAAATCTTATCCAGAATTGCTGAGTTAATTTGTTTTCCTTAATTTTCCTAAACATGAGTTGACCACCCCACCAGAAGATTGCAGTGTGTAAAAAAGAGAGGTAAAAATAAATTAACACCACAATGTTCCTTTAAAAATCTAGATTGCCCTACAATAAATAAAAAATATCAACTTTTGCATTCTGCTAAGTCACAGATAAGAAGAAAGGATGATGCCATCCTTACCAAGACATCATTTTATGATAAGAAACAAATGCACAACAGAAAAGCATTTCTGTCAGCACTATCCTTTGCCATAAATAATAAAGAGCACTTGGTCTTAATCTTGTTTGAGTTATGGATTCTTGGGAGAAGTTGAAGAAAACTTTGCTTTCTGTTGCTAGAAAAATCCATGAGCACACATGGGTACCACATTTTGCCTCCAATCGGGGATTCAAGGACTCACTGAAATATGTACGTGTGCCACTAAGAGTTAGTAGTTAAATTAGGACACATACTAATTCTAAAGAGTTAAGAAGTCTAGGGGCAATGGGGATGTCTTGCCAAAATCTTTACAGTTATAAGCTGAAAGATACCACTTAGAGGAATAGATCTGTCCAGATAAACCCACTCTAGGCCTTTGAATACCCTGAGCTTGGCTCTAAATGCTTTATCATGCTTGTCGGCCACAGTGGGATTAAGTAGAGATCAGTGAGTGTCTGTCTCCAGAGCCAAAATATGAGAGGCCTCAAAACACTACTGGAGATATAATGAAGGAGAAAGATGAATTTAGAGAACTTGTCTCAGGGAGAGTCCTGTGAATGGAATTAGGAGGCAGCCATCTATAAACCAAGAAGAGATCTCACCAGAAACTAACCCTTGCCATACCCTGATCTTGCACTTTCAGCCTCCAGAACCACGAGAAAACAAGCCTCTGTTGTCTAAGTCATCCATATGTGGTATCTTGTTACGGCAGCCCAAGGCAGACTAAGATAGGTGGAGTTATAGGCTCCTCCCACCCCACCTCTGTACTGCTCCTGCAAGAAGTTTCTAGTAAGGAGTAGTCCCTCTACTGTCTAAGAAGAGAGGCTTCTGCTTGTAGCAGGATTTGTGCTTTGCTGAGTTACCTGAGACAGCTTAGGGGAGGGAGCGGGGACAGAAGGAGGGGCAGCCACCTGGGGTATAGCTTCTCTGCCCTCCTTCTGCACATTCCTCAGGATCTCCTCCAGAAAACGTCTGAAGGAATCTTTGCATAACATGTTGAAGGGGTTCCAAGTCAGCCCAAGGGAGAGGTAAGCAGGTTGCAGGCCGGTGCTGCTGGATGGGTAGGTTCCAGGCCATCCCTGTGAAGCTCAAGGGGAGTGCTTCTGCTTTCATGTGCAGAGGATTTTCAGGAGGATTTGAATTTGGGATGCTATTAACACATACCCACTGGCGGGGGCAGTGTCCTTCTCCCTCTGCATCTGATAAGCAGCAGGCAAGGGATGTCCCAGGCTATCAGTCCCCCTGGGTGTGGCTATGAGGGGCTATGCGGGGCAGGGTGAGGGTTTAGAGGAGAGCTTGGCCTTCTCTCCACGGCAATCACCAAAGGCTGCTTCTTGGTTACAAATAGTTTCCTTCATGTCTTCCAAAGGCTTCAGAGTTTGGTTTGTGTCTCCTTCAATTTTCAGGCCACCACTTTTGTCCAACATAATTACACATCTTAGAGATAATAATACAGACTACATATATGCACTGTAGAACATTCAAATAACTTAAAGTGTTGTCTGTACTAGTCAATCCAATCCTCATTCTCCTTGGCCAACAATCTTTGGGAAACAGAGACAGTTTCTTTTTCCCAACCTCCCCACTCCTGAGCAAGGAGACAGAACTCTCGGCATGTTTTCTTTGAAATAGATAGTAAAAGATCTACCACCAGTCAGTCTCTCTCTCTTTGACTAAGACTTTGCAGGGGCAGACAAAGGGGGTCTCTAGATAAGGTGTTAGTTATTTTGCCTCAGGGGTTGGAGAAGACACTGAAGCTAGTGACTTTGGGACAAGCGAGAGTCTTAGATGGAGGTGTTTGAGGAAGAGGAAAGAGAATGGTCATTCTGAGGCAAACTGGGGAGCCAGAGCTGCACAAGCATGGAGCAAGGACAATCATTTTCACTGAGGAATTAGCAGCCAGGAGAGATTCTTGATCTTTTGCAAGCAACATACTGAAGTCAGGAGTAATGGGGTAAGAGACAGTTTGCATCCACAAAACGTGTGTGTGTGAGAGAGACAGAACTGGGCTGGGGGATGAGGAAGAGTCGGAGCCGCCCCCTCCCAGGGTCCGAATGACCAATGAGCCACAATCCTGCAGGAGAAGAATCACAAGGCAAATAAGAATACTCACAAAGTTTTGAGGCTTTCCAATCCCTTGAACATCTTATGTTGAACGTTTTCCAAACGATTACTTGTGAGAAGTATTTCGTTTACACCTGATGCTCCTTCAAATGCTCCCTCTTCAATGTCTGTGATCTTATTGTTGCTAAAGTTTCTAAATAAAAATTGTTGAGACAAGAATTTTAAACAATTTCTAACAATGAAGGCACTGAAAGAATATGATTGATCATTTTCCTCTACTGAACAAAGTCTTCCACAGTCTCCAAGCTCTTCACTGCCCAGCACTCCCAAGGCTCTGAAAAGACGCTACTTTCCTATTCCATCAAGTCAAAGTGATAAGAATACTAAGGGGGAATGCCTATGGTGAAAAACACCAGCCCAATCAATGCGAAAATGGTCTGCAAGGGTCCCCAGGAGAACAAAATTCTAGACGTCAGGTATGGAGCTGCATAAACCTTTATGTCTGCCATAAAACTTAATAGGGAAAAGAAATGCCCCTGCTTAAAACTATTCAATGAATTAATGACTAAAAGAAGGCAACTGGGTAGAGAGAAGAAGGATGGACTAAAATGTCTTCATGCTTAGATAGCATCAGAAATGTATCTGAATATGGGTTTATTCTCAAACTGCTCATATAATAATGTGTCAAAGCAATCAACTTAACTGTCAGTATTTTGTTTAATACAAAATACTACAACGCTTGCCCAGAGGGCAAGAATGTCCAGTTGAGACAACACCTTTCTATAGGTTCTTTCTCTTTCTCCTAGACTAGGAATGCCCTCAGAACAAGGATCATTTTTATGTATCATTTTATTCCCCTCAGAGCATTGCACATAGTAGCTGCTCAATGAATATGTATTCAATTAAAAGGCATCTTAGAGCTGAAAAGCACGAGCAGTTAGTGTCAGTGAATAAGGAGAACAATTAAACAATTAGAAACTCTTCAGGAGGCAGTAGAGTATAGGGGTCAAGTGCGCAGGAAGTGTTTTCAGTCTGCTCTCTCACTTACAGTCTACGTGACTGTGGGCCAGTTACGTATACAAAAGCACAGCTATCACGGAAGAATTCTTTCCTCCTTCTGAGGGTTCCTCATATGTGGAGGGGGCTTCATTGTCCTTACACTTTTGGCCTCTCTCCTGCCCCTCCCTCCTCCTCACCGAGGGCAGAGTACTGTCTGAGTGTTCTTGAAACTGCTGAGCTTGTAAACATATTTTAAAATATGAATTGTGGACACGTCGTAGTACAGATGAGCTATCAAGCCAGTTTACCAATCATTAATTTTGACTATATTCTAATGAAAGTTTAATGAAGCAAAAAGTCAAATAGTTGACACGAATGTGCTGAAAGAGAAATAACAGCATGGTTTGGGGAATAGTAAAGGAAGTTACAAAACATTACTGAATCCATCTCTAATGTGCTTAGATTGCTGGATTCCTGCTGTGGCCACAGAACAGACCAGCTGTCTGAGTTAAAGTAAGATGCTAGGGCTCTGCTACAGAAAATGTGGTTGACATCGTTTGAATACATACAGAAGAGCTGATTACTCAGGTTCCTCTCAGAGATTACCCTAAATTCATGTCACAGGTAGTCATTGCATGGAAATTTCCCTGGATCTTTTATATTTTCCAATTTCCAAAGAAATCTAAATAAAACTGCAAAAGCACGGGAAAAGCACAACAAAATACTACAGAAATATAAAAAGATGGCTAACGCACGGCTTACATTTTACGTAACTGAGGAAGTTTCTTGAAGATTCCTGTAGCTTCCAACACCGTGAATTCATTATTATTGAGACGCCTGGGGAAACAGAAAAGTTTCATTACCAACAGTCAGGAAGGGATTAAATTTTATTTTTCACACAGAATTATAACATTATTTAATGATTATCCTAAAGCAAAATATAAGACATATCTTAGAAGATTTGTGGAAAGTACTGATTTTTTTCCCATTTCACTCAAATTTTAAGGATCAAAATAAAATATAAGAAGAAGCATATAGTAGAGAAAATTGATAATCAAAAATCAAAATCAGCTCTTTCAGTAATATGTAAAACAAGGTTTCTCAAACTTTATTTTTCACTATTGCCCCACTGCCTAAAAGCATTTTAGACGATTAATTTTCCTAATCAGTTGTTCCATCAATTTTTTCACTAACAGCTTTGATTTACACTTTACATGTCATAACGTGCACCCTTTTGAAGTGTACAATTCATTGGTTTTTAGTATATTCACAAAATTGTGCAACCATCTTTGCTCTCTAACTCAAGCACACCTTCATCATCCAAAAAAGAAATCCCATACGCACCAGCAGTCACTCCTAATTTGCTGCCCACCACTGCCTCAGTCCTTTCATTTACTTTCTATCTCTATGGATTTTTCTATTCTGGACATTTCATATAAATGGAATGTGGCCTTTTGTGTCTGGCTTCTTTCACTTTGCCTAATGCTTACGAGGTTCATCTGTGTTTAGCATTTATGAGTACTTCATTCCTTTTCATGGCCAAATAATATTCCATCATGTGGACATACTACATTTTGCTTATCCATCTGTCAGTTGAGGAGTATTTGCATGGCTTCCATATTTTTGATTATTATGAATAATGCTGCTATAAACATCAGTGTACAAGTTTTTGCGTGAACACATGATTTCAGTTCTTTTCAATATATACATAGGTGTGGCATTGCTGGGTCACATGGTAAAACTATGTTCCTCTTTGAGGAAGAGCCAAACTGTTTTCCAAAGGTGAGGCACCATTTTACATTCCCACAAGCAACATATGAGGAGTGTAATTTCTCTCACTTGTTATTGTCCTTTTTTTGTTTTTATAGCTATTTTAGGGGATGTGAAGTGTTACCTCATTGCGGTTTTGATTTGCATTTCCCTAATACATAATGATACTGAACATTTTTTCATATGCTTATTGGCCATTTGCATCTCTTCTCGGAGAAACATCCATACAAATAATTTTTTAACTGGGTAATGTACATTTTTTATTGAGTTGCAAGAATTCTTCGTGTATTCTGGATATAAATCCTTTATCAGATATATGATTTGCAAGTATTTTCTTCCCACTACTAATTTTTAAATGTATAATTAAAAAAAATTCTTAATTTCTTAAAACACACACAACCCCTGCTGAAAAACAAATTAGATGCTAGTTCCTAATACAATTCTTGATTGACAAGTAAGCCTATTTAAGGTGCTATCATGCTGGAAGATATAATTTGAATTATTGTTTGTATTATTATTGGAAATAAGCATAATTCCACACAGAACTGTAAAAATAGACTTCAGGGCTTTTACTGCATGGTCCCCATGCATTTCAAAAAGTCCTGGAGCTATGAAATAGCTTCACAAACGAACAGGAATAAAAAAAGCATCACTATAACCACAGGGTAGTTAGTTCCTGTCATCTCCTTGAAAGCATTACATTATTTTTAATTATTCAAATTGCTTTAAATTCATTAAGTAACAGGCATGAGTATAGGCATAGTGGGAGATAAACTATAAAACACAATCCCTGTCATCAAGGGGCTATAATCTAGTTGAAGACAAAAGGATTATACATGCACAAAAAGACACCCAACTATGCAGAGCAGTTAATGACAAATACCAGATGGTGCTATCCATAAACTCCGCTAAGACGTTCAGAAAATGATGAAATTTCATGAGGTTTTCCCTGGATTTTCAGAATACTCACATTAAATGTCTTACATTTATACATAAAGTCAGCAAAGGCAAACCATGCATGGGCATACAATCTATAAATGATTCAACACACATATTTTGGCACCTAGTCTACGCCAGGCCCTACGTTAGGGTCATAAATAAATCTGATCATGCTCGTCTTTCAGCTTTCCTGCTGTGCTCTCCATTGTTCAGAAAAAACTATCCTTTGTGCTTTAACACTTGATAATCACCAAATCCTTCCACTTGTGAGTCAGTGAAATAGTAAAGCAGATAAAAAAGGATTCTTTGATTGAATTCATAATTAACAGAGAATCAAAAGGGTGACTCTCAAACTACTTTATTCGGTTGCTGTAAAAACTAACTACTTTAAAAATCTAAGTGCTTAGAAATGGGTTGGGGCATAAATAATACTCAAGAAATTAATATCAAATAAATGCTACTATCATTAGCATTAAGTGCTAACTGAATTTTTGAGAAGTAAATTAATTTCTGTAGTTGTATCTCAAAAGATGAAGTAAGATAGCCTCTAATATATTCTTGTACAAAGAAGACTTATGCCAACGTGTGCTAATTAAAATTACTGTACTTATTGAGAATAAAAGGGCAAGACCAATATTCCAATGCTTTGACGCTGTCCTTCCCTCCCTCCCAGCCCAGATTGTGTTGGGAGATGAACTTACAGTTCTGCAGTGTACTGGGGAATGTGGTCTGGGATTTTGGTGAGCTTTTGATTGGAGCAATCTACTGTGGTCCCTTCACAGCGGCACTTTTCAGGGCAAGCCAAATCTGCAAAGCAGTCCCCACTTAATTTTGATCGATAATCTTCTGTACCTAGTGAGGATTCAAGCCAGAAGAGAAGATACTAAGTCTAAAGGTTAGAATATTTGTTAATTTGTAGGAAGAAAAAAGTCAAATAACTATAGATTATGCAGCAGGGAGACAACTTGGGGAATTTTGGTCAATGGATGTCAGGAGAGGGTTAAAACACGGGCTTGGAATTTGCTGGAAAAAAGAGTAACCAGATTCACAGGACAGGCAAACATTAATAGAGTTGAGCTTTTCACAGCTGTACTTTCTGCTGATCCAGTTATGAGCCATTCTAGCCTATTTGACAGCTAATCACACAATGGCTATTAATTGTTAAAAAGTTTATTTTTTTCTCTGAGTCAAGAATTTAAAATGTATCCAGTCATAAACGTATTCCTATATATCATTTTAAATTAGGGCTTTCAAGGTAAATAGATGTACTCAGGTTTTTAAATTTTCTATGGTCTTTTATTATTCTCTCCCTCTCACATAATCTCCAGAAATGCTTAAAAAGCCCTCTTTTTTCATTTTGATTTTATAAAAAACGACAAGTAAATCCTGATTTAAGCCTCAGCAGCTTGTCATGCTGTAGAAAGCTGCGTGACGTTCCATGGTGCTTGACGGAACCATGTTTTACTCATACCTGGCAACCACATGGTTAGATCAAGCACAACAGAAAATCTCGCCACATAATCACTACACCATCCACTAGGCCAAGGGTAAGACTGAGAGGAAAGATGAAGGGAAGCAGGAGAAAAGCTACAGACATTCTGGAAATGTAATACTGTTTACATGACATGCATTCTTCCCGCAGAATGTTTATGACCATTGTAAGAGTATTACTACCGAAGGTTTCCTGGAAACACAAAGAAGGGGCTATACTGAAAGGTGCCTCCACCGTTCCTCAGAACTGTAGAATGGAAATAACAGCTTTCGGGAACAACATCCAGGAAGAGGTTGAAGGTGAGCCACAAGGACAACAGAGAAGCTCAAAAGATCTGTGGTTTCTTCTCGAAAAAAAGGCGCAAAAGACTGAGACTAGAAGAAGGTACATCAGGATTGAAAAGGGAGGACATTATGTTTAAGATCAGACACTTTTACTTACAGCCCAAATGGTGAATCCCTGCAAAAGTAAAGGTCACCAAGAGGAAAGAGAGACAGAGTAATCCCAATTAAGATTAATGTATGTATGTAACGCTAACTAAGGTCTCTTCCATCGTTCCTTACTGTGGCAATTTTTCGGAAATGGTATGGTATGACAAGAATTGTCATGCTTTGTAAACTTTTATTATAATTTTTTGGAGCACAGTGATCTTATAGGAAATGCAATGGCATACAAGATGCATAGCACAAATTAAGTTCTTGTCGATTCCTTTAAAAAGATGAACTCTTTGCAAGATAGATTTTCTTTTGAGTTATCACTGTAATGTCTAGAATGCCATATAGAATGGTGGTAGGCAAGTAAATATGTAAAATTAAGTGACAAATTAATCACGAAGATCTTCAAGGACTGTCATTAGCACATGTGGACTAATCCTTAGGTTGTGGATTACATGCTTCTTAATGATTTTTCCAACTTATAAATAATGTCACTCAGTGGAAATGGAATCAGAATCTCATAAGAAGTTTGCAAAGCTGAATATGAGCTTCCTTACATTTGGCAACTAATGCCACGACATTTATTGAGGATCTGTCGTATTGTGGTTTAAGCTTTCGTTTTAAAAGTGAAATGAGGGGGTACTGGGAATAAAGTCTAAAACACACCTCTACCAGGTACTTTACATTTAAAATAATCTGGCTTCAGTGCAATGACAATAATGCTTATTTTATGGTGCTCTTTAGGTAGGCTCAAATTTTAATTAAAATCTGGAAAAATAAATGCGAAAGGAGGCCCAAAGAATTCTTCTGAGTTCCGATTTCTATAATTATTGCTTTAAATAATGCAAATTGAATTAATGGAAATTGACAATTAAGCCATGATATTGGATATAAAACATATTTTCCTAAACCTATTTTAGCTGCTGTCAGAGGGAAAAACGGTATCAGAATATATGAAAACAACCTGACTTTTGTTCTTTATTTGGTGAATTGAAAATATTAATTTCTAAATTATTAATAAAATATATTTAAGTGTAATAGATTGAATGATTTGGTAACAATTAATATTAACTGCCGTAATTTGGGGATTTAAGTAAAACTGATGTTTGATCCAATAGGTATTCTGTTGTTTAGAATATGGCCTTTTATGGGTAAGTAACAGCTATCAGATGACTTTCTACCTTATAATTGGGTAAAAATAATGAATTTTAAACATTGCCAATGAAGGCCAATCAACTGTTCTTTTCAACATGCTACTTCTTAAGCAGCCAGTGTAATATATAAAATAGTATTGATCATTCAAGCTCAAAATAAGTAATAAACAAAATCTGTTAAATGCATCAAATTATTCAGATTATAATTTAACAATGGCAAGCAACACATATCTCCTTAAATAGAGACCAAACCCAGAGTTCTTCTCAAGAAAATAAGTATGACTTTGTACACTAAGACTGTAGAAATATCTTTTTATATATAGCTGTTAAAATATATTATAGTCTAGAATATACCCAGGAGATGGTAAATGTGACCAATCAATTACTAACATATATTTTTACATAATGGCTTAAAACAAACAAGTCAAGAGGCATTTTACACAATTGGCAGGCAAAGAAAAAATAAGTAAACAAAGATATTTCAAAGAGCTAGTTCTAGAATCATCAGCCTTGATCACGTTCAGATTGCAGTAGTAAAACATTTCAACTGCTTCCCTAAGAAACATTTCATTCGTCTGCCTAAATTATTAAAGGCACTAGTGCCCAAGAACTTCCAGTGCTTTCAGGATGGATGTCAATATTGCTTTTGTGGAGTTATACTGTGACTTCAGATATGCAGGAATGTCAAGTCACAAACAATAAAGTACAACTGCATGTAAATGAGCAGGAAACTGCTCTTTTTGTATGAAAAGTAAAATAGAGTAAGCAAAGTAAAGTAAAAATAAGGAACACATTTTAAATATAGAAAACTATATAAAAAAAGGAAATCTCATGATTGAAAACACAATTCTGTGTGTTTGTAACTGATTTCATGGAGAACTAGCTCTTTGACCACAGAAAGGTCGCTGTCTTTAAAACCAGCTCAATAAGCTATATTTTAAAAACAGGTTGAAAGATCAGATATACAACGTAAGGAGAGAAAATGATTTAAGTAGAAAGCCATAGGTTCAAACATTTTAGCTACTGTGAGGAATTTCAGATAATGTGCCAAAGTGAGAGAGAGAGAGAAAAAAAGGTGGGAGTTTAATAATATATAGGATTAACATCAGAAGCTGCATGCAAAGGTCAGGTTTTCAGGAAACAGCTACAAATGATCTATGCAGAAGGAAATCTATCTACAGAGTACCGACTGTACTTTCAAGAGCATGCATATCAACGCTTTAGCTCTATTTTACAAGGTGAGGAAAGGGTGTCTGCAGTTAGTCCTACTACCGAGCAAAACCTACCTGGAATGAAATACTGTTCTTTAGCTAAATAAAAAAAGAGAAAAAAAATAGAAGATGCACCTGAATGTCAGCAAGCAGAGATATGAGTTATATTAGATTAAGAATGGACTAAAGTTACTATAGATAATTAAGTGGAAATGTATATTCACAGCAGTGGCTGAAGTATAATAATGTACAGTGACTAGTAAATGCATCTAGGACCAGGGACGATAAACAGCTTTGCTTTGATATTAGCTTTTTAGTATGAATTAACTGCCGAATGTGAAATACGCCTGGAATAGTTAGGTAGCATACTACCCAAAACATTAGATTGTCTGCTATCATAAGAAAATAGAAAAGATTAGACCAAAGCAAACACTAAATTTCAATGAAGTAAGCTTTCTATTTAATATGGATACAATGCATCTATATATTCAGCTTTTTATAAATCAATGCAATGGTCCCAAATGTTAAAAGATGGCCTTTTGGAAAAAATGTATCCTCACAGTCCTATTCAAAATAAGAAAACGCCAAATGAGGAAAGGGCATTCGGTGTGAGAAGCAAGGGATCAGGAGCTCTCCCCCTACTTCTGATCTGAGCAAATCACACAAGCAAGGCTCAGCTCACTTTCTGAAGGAATGAAAACGTGATTGATTACCTTAAGTTTCTCAATGGAGAACGATACAACAAACATGAGACTCAACAGACTTAAAAGCATTCCGAGTTAGCTAAGAGGCCCCTGTTAAGTTCAAACCCTGGGAAGACAGTATGAAGTATCCAGGCATCTTTTTTTCTTGGCTAGTAGCCTATTTCGTTTGCTAGATATAGTGTTAAAAATGTTACTTATTGGACTGCTATAGGAAAAGTGTCTACAGTTCCCTTTATTTTTTTCTTTATGGGCAGAAGAAAAAGAAATATGATTCTACAATGTTTGGCAATTCAGCCGAAAGCCAGCTGTCTCTAGGTCTCATGTAACCACTGTTTTTGGTAACACACGGGAAACGTCATACGAAGTAAGAAATTACCTGAACAACGAAATTTCTTGCTTTTGATCTGTCCGATTCTTTTGTTTGCCAGACGCCGGGGGCTGGTGCAGCGGGCACCACTGGTCTCAATGGGGTTGGTATGGAGATAATCCGCCAGCCACTTGAGATGGCAGTCACAAATAAAGGGGTTCTGGGCCAAATGCCTTTCAGAAACACACAGAACACTTTTATACATGACTTGCAATGAACTCAACTCTCAAATTCTGAGTGAAAACAACAGTCACCAAATTTGCTCTAAATCATATCTACATACATAGTTTGAATGGCCCGGAGAGGTGAAAAGGTCCCCTTGGCGATGGTCTGAAGCTTGTTGTCATATAAGGAGAGAAGGTTCAAGTTGTGTAGATCCTGAAAAGCATCTACCCGAAGGCAGTTTATCTTGTTGGCATTCAATAATCTGTTTGATCAAATAGTTGTAGAATTAAAGTGTAGCATCTCATTAACCCACCTTCAAGATTCTGTCCTTCTTGAGAAAACTCAATCAACAAACACATTTCTTTTAACCTCAACACTAACATTTTAACTGTAATAATTTAGATATCACAGGCTGAAGATCCGGGGTTATATCAGATAAAGCAAAGGTCATACAGTCTAATGAATGCCTAAATCTAGTGGTACTTAGATATTTATTTAATAAAAATTATTAAACATGTTCTGTGGAAGATGTGGCGGTAGGGACAATGGTGGGTGAGACCTACCCTCTGCTGTCAATGAGGACACCATAAAAAAATGCCATAAAACATTAGTTTCTTGAGCTGCTCTGTGAAAAAGTTCACTCTACTTTCAAAATAGCAGCCAGGATGAGCCTTCTAACATAGATCAGATCATGCCACTCTTCTCTCAAAACCACGCAATAACTCCCAATTTGCTCTGAGGAAAACCTAAGTCCTGACAACAGCCTTATTGCCCAATAGGGTCTTCAGCACCCCCTTCTGAACACTGCAACCTCCAAGTTCTCTCCTTTGGGCTGTTTCAGCTCCAGCCACACAGGCCTCCTCACCAGACTCTTTTCTTCTCTGCTTGGGACGTTCTTCACCCAGTTGTCTGCCTGGCTAACTATTTTGCTTTTCCGAGTCTGCTCAAATCTTCCCTTACTCATTCAACTGATCCTGCCTCTCTCTCTAATACCGTCAGCCTGTCTTTGCCTACTCCTGACCTCTAGCACTCTCAACTCCTTTACTATGATCTACTTTTTCTATTTTCTTAAATAAATATTTCTTTCTGTTATATATGATTTACTTACTATGTTATTGCTGTCATTTGCATGCCTCCTCCCCCAAGGATATAAGATCCAGACAGCAGGGATATTTGTCTATTTTGTTCCCTGATTTTTCCCAGGTGTCTAGCACATACTTGGTGTTCAATAAATATTTATTGTTGAATGAATACTTTATAGTCCTCTTGGAGAGTGACACAGTACATTACCATATTAAAGGCCCTAGTCCTGCATTATAAATACTAGTTGAACTTGGCTTAACACAACATCTCACAAACTCACTTTTTCTCATATATCCTATCAATATTCGATATCAATATTCTGTGGAGCTGTGGTTTACAGATCACCTTTTGGCAAAAGTCATTCTCATAGGTTACACGTGATCGTATCTGAGCAAAATTTTTATTCATGGTGGACTCACCTTTGGGAATATATTTGCCCTGCTTGCCACTTTCCTCAGCCTTCTGGACTTTCAAGGCCTCACAGAAGGCTCACCTTTTCCAGAACGTGACTTCCACCCAACTAAAGTATTCCTTCCTCCAGGTTCCAAAGGAAGTTATTCAGTGCTGCTTCATCTCATCACCTAGTTCATGGAGTCCACTTGTTTGCCCAAAGACAGTTTAGCACCCTGAGGGCTGAGAACTTTTTTCATACTTCTTTTTCTCTATCACTATTTACTTCAGAACTTTAACAAATATTTAGTAGCTTGAAAAATGTGCTATGCTGCTTGGGCTTGGGCTTGTACCCCTTGTTATCTAACATACTGAAAAATGTTTTCCCTTTTGACCACAAGAATCTCTAACTTCAAATAACATAGGCTATTTCCATTTCACTTGCTTGCTTTTTTAGGTACTCCATGCACACGCAAAGCTGTGACCTCCTTGTGGTGATTCTCCTTGCTGCACTCATTTTTATCCCCCTGCAGGAGCTGAAGTTTTGGCTTTCTCTGTAGTCTACATAAGATTTTCTTAAAAGCTTAGAGGCTTGATTTGAGGTATGGACTGATTAATCCCATTCCTCCCCACTCTAGGCCCAACATAAGTCACACTGACCCTGTTCCCTAATTTGTCAGCTAACTGGAGAAAGGAGTCAGAGCGTAGAACATTAAGGACAAGGAAAAGGTGGGAAGCCTGGAAGAAAACTAAAGAAGGTGCTGTTCTGAGTATTTTGTCCCTACTTTAAATTTATGTGGTACAAAAATTAGGGGGAAATAGTATTGGACACTAATTTCTTTTGTTCCTTCCATGTACCTACTTCTTCTCCCTAATATCTCATCAGTTCCAGCAGATCTAAGATGCTCAACCACTTTCTCAGCTAGGTGTAAAGAACAATCGTGTCACTTGAGCCCTGGCAGGCTTAAGAACGGGCCTTAAGCTAGAGGTAAAACATAAGGCTGAGAGATAAAGGTGGTTTTTTAAGTAAGATTTATCTACATACAGATCCTATGGTGTATTAACATGTTTGCTACATTAACTACCATTAAGCGTGTGTGGAAAGAGAAAGAAGGTACTATTTTAAGTGTTGATACTAGGCAGGACAGCATTAGCAAAAGAGATTGGAAGTAAAGAGAAAGGTGAATACTGCTAGGGAAATGTGGAAGAAGGACAGAAAAGTAATAACAAAGAAGCAATACCTGGCTATAGCATCAGCTATACCTATGTGTGTAGAATCATTCTATTAATGATTAAAAACAGTGTTTGCTAACTCTATTGCAAGGATTAAAAAATAATTTGAGGGGCCGGGCCAGTGGCGTAGGGTAAGTTCATGCACTCTGCTTTGGCGGCCCAGGGTTTGCAGTTTGGGATCCTGGCACAGACTTACACACTGCTCATCAAGCCACGCTGTTGGCAGCATCCCATATACAAAGTAGAGGAAGATTCGTACAATGTTAGTTCAGAGACCATCTTCCTCAAGCAAAAGGAGGAAGATTGGCAACAGATGTTAGCTCAGGGCCGATCTTCCTCACACACACACGCACAAATAATAATAATTCGAAAGCCAAATAAAGTCATTAGGTCATAAAGATCAGTATTTATCATGACTCATTGGTCTGTCATAAAATCAGTTTATTGGGTTATGCAGCATTAAGGAGAAAAAGAGAGAGAATGAAACAGAATGGAGAGTACTACAGATAGTAGGGTGAAATATTGTTTTGTTAACAATTTGATACATTTGTGTGTGTGTGCATGTGAACTGGGTTGTAATATAAAATGTGTCTTTGAGCTATGATGAAAAACTTTAAAATATGGATAATAGGATGTGATTATGAACATAAGTTTATAAATTAAGGAAAAGGTCTATATTTGGGAAGTTTGTGGGATTAGGAACACATTTTACCAAATAAGTCACATAAATCCAATGCCAGCAAATGAATACATCTGAAAGAGGGAATAACATTCTAAACTGAAGAAATTTAAAGGAGATTGACTTTGAGCTAGTGGAGAGAAGAAATTATATCATATTCATCTTTGTATCCACAGCAGCTAGGGCAACGTGTGTCCCAAAGGAGGTACATTTGTGTTTGGTGTTAGGTGTTTGAACAGAATTTGATGATCCAACACTTCCAACCTTAGTATTAGCATATTTTTTTCAATCTCTTTTTCATATAAGCATTCATTAAGACATCTGGGGCAAGTCTTATTCTTATAAATACATATGGTAAATACCTCTTTCAAGACAAATGAGTAATAGCTATTGTCTGAGCAGAGCAGTGTTTAAAGACACAATCCAGGGAATTTACAGATAATTCTCTCACTAAAGATTAGTTTGAGTGTTGCACAATGTCTAGCCTACTGCTCACCATCTTTGTGTTGGGGGTGTCATTGGGCAAGGATTGCACAAGCTTTAAATGATAGGGCTGCCAGGATGCACACATTCTTGATTGTGCGGAGAGAAACAGTTTCGGGACAACTTCAAAGTGTTTTCAAGCAAATATCCATCATTAGTGTTAGCTCCACTAGACTAATCTTCTCCCTTTCATTAAACTGTGTCCTTTTGGGTTGAATTTTTCTGAAGCCTACATGAAAATATGAGATGGTACACTAACTAAAATATAATATTTAAGTTCAACAGACTAGAAACAATCAATACTTACAGTAGCTGTAAGGAAAACAGTCCTTCAAATAAACTTTTTGGGAGTTCTGTGATTTTATTCCCATAGAGGACACTGAAAAAACATGATTTAAATGAAAAAATCAGACACCAAAGCAGCATGAAAATTCATCCAACACATATGTATTCAGGTATACAGGAAGTTAGTAAGCACTCCATACGTTATAAAGCTACAGCTGGGTAAAAAAACTTCAATTTGCAACTGTTTTTTCCTGATTATAGATCAGACGTATGCTTATGGTAGAAAGTTTGGAAAACATAAAAAAACAAAGAAAGATGAACACAATTCATAACTTTATTGCCCTTTCATAGAAATGCCCACTGTTAAATTGTCGTGTTTTTCTACACACATACACACATACAGGCATACATAGACACACACGGTTTATATGTAATGAGTGCATACTATATACAACAAAGGAGAACACTAAATGTGAAACCCATTGCCCATTATAGGCATGAGTTTTAGGCTTATCATACTGGTAAATAGTAAAAGGAAGCCACATAAGGGTAAGATTTTTATTTTAAGCTTATAACGTGTACGCTTGAGCAATGTAAAATCTATGAAGACAGTGATCATTAATATTAACACAAGAGATTTTTTAAAGTGTATGTTCCCCAAATAAATAAGAACAGGAATTCATCTGCATATACCCACCTCTCATCAGCCACTAAGTGTAGCCACTAAGTGCAAGGACCATGACTTGATCTCCTCAGTACACCTGGTACCTAGCATAGGTTTTGGCATACACTGACGTTCTAACACTGGACTGATGAGTGAGCATTGTTTTATGAGTGAAATAAAGAAACATATTAGCAGAGGAACAAATTAAGGAATAAGTTAACAAAAAAGAATGAAATGAAAGGACTTCAATAGCAAATGAATGGAAATGGTTGACACATCATGTCGATTCTCAACAATAGATCTGCAATAAGGCCTATCAATTTTTAGCCCCCAAAAGTAGTGGACTGCAATTATGTGTAGGAAAAGATAGAAATTACATTTTTATGGGGACAAGTTGGCAATGTATATCAAGAGTCATAAAGATGTCTGAATAAATTTTAACTTACTAAGTAGTTTCACTCTTAGGACTTTAAGAAAATAATCAGAGACAAAGACAACATTTTATGTACAAAATGTTAATCATGCATAATTTATAACAGTGAAAAATTAAACACAAATAAAACATCTCCAAATCCCAAAAGAGGGTATTGATTAAATACATATTTCACATTGATAAAAATCACATTTGGAAGAATATATAGTGACAAGAAAGTGTTCATGATATAACATTAAGTTTTTAAAAAGCATAGTACAAACTAGTATACTATAGCATGATTTTAACTTTGCTTAGAAAAATATATACATATACACGTAGAAAAAAAGTGGAAAATCTCTGGATGGCAGGCAATTTGGCATCCAGAGGTGATTTGAATTTGCATCTTTATATACAGTTTAAATTTTTTATACTCTCTACAATAAGCTTATTCCTTTTGAAAATCAGAAAAATATTTTTTTGGAAAAGAAATAAATGGATGTCATAATATATAAAGGAAAAAGCTGAAACGAGAATCTAAATAACTAATATGTTTGGCAGCAGTACATAATTTCTGTTTGAAAAGGAGGAAAATAACAATACAAGAGAGATGAGTAAGAGTGAGGGAAAAGTTGTTCCCTTTTAAGATGTCAGTGTGAGGTCGGATATATTACAAAATATGAGGAAAATTCTCAAGGGAATAAATAAAGCTGAGTGCTATCTTGCGTAAAGAGACATTCCATTTGTATAGATTCCAATTACATAACATAACATAAAAATTCTTTTGCGTAGAATATAGATTTTTTTTTAAAAAAAGGTTAATCAATTAGAGAAGAAACAATTTTAAAAAAATCAAAGAACAAAAGAGAGAATTCTATATTGTCAGGGTCAAGGAGGTAAAGGAATTAAGAAAGGTAAAGAAAGGATAAATATATGTTTTAAGGTCAAGAATAAGACAATAGATGGCTTTAGGAAACACAAAGGAGCAGATCAAGATGACACCAATTCAGGATATTCAATTCAATACCATTCAATTCATTCATTCCACAATAGATACTGTGCACTTACTATGTGCCAAGAACTTTGCTAGGTTCTAAGGATGGTGGCCAATTAAACTGAAACCAACCATTATTTGTTGAATCTTCATCATTTGCCCATGTGCCAGGCACTGATAAGACTCCGATGAATAAGGTATGGCTTCAAAGAGCCATCCAAAAGAGCAATTTTGAATACTGAAGAAGTTTCATATTTTGAACCCATTGAGACTTAAATAGGAAACAGGACACATATAAATTGTGGGGGACCCACATAAGAATTAAGGGGCAAGTAATTTAGTAGGTTGTTTATTTGGGACTTTTGCTTCAAGGGTTGACTCAAATAGCATAAAAGAAAGGATAGCTAGGAGATGTGTCACATTGATATTACAAAACTATTGTTTTACAACAAATGACTCTGTTTTAAGATCATATTTTTAAAAATACATGTTTTATTGTTAATGAGACAATTTGGGTACATGAGGCTAAAAAGGAGGAGATCACAAAAGGAGGCAAAAAAAAAATCTGTGTAGGCATTATTGGGTACATGGACTATCAATCATAAAAATATTATGAAGAAATACTAAATATGACAGGAATGAGATTTCTTTACAAAAAGGTATAGTAATACTAGGGCTGGGTACAGTTTTCTTATACACAGCAAGATCAAAATGGTAGCACAGAAAAGGAGTTAAAAATATCAATAATCCAACGACCAGGACAGAGAATTTGGATGACAGTCAAGAAAACAGGGCCAAAATCTATAAAAACAAGGGAAAGACATATCATCACTTAAAGACATAAAGTATAAAGAAGGCCAGTGAGGATTTGTGCTACATTCATATGAGGGGAAAAAAAGCAAAAAGAAATTAAAAAATGATAGTGAATTCAGCTGAAAATAAAATAAATACATGGGGATCCGGGTAATATCATCCAAATACCAAGAATGACAAATTGAGTGGCTTCTCTACAGTTTTTTTATATATGACTTATACTCATCATACTATGTACAGTATACAATAATGCTGATAGAGAATTCTTTTATAGTCCTTGGGAACAATAGGGACACCTTAAGGCAGCTCTTGTAACTGCTATTAGAAGGAAGGCTGAGAATGCTAAACTCAGTTTCACCCTTACGAGTTTCAACTTTATGACAGTAGGATACAGCAACTGTTGGGGCCCTGTCTTTGAATCCTCCTGACCTTGTTGAAAGCTGGCAGAAGACAGAACTCCTACTGAAGAGAAAAAATATTCAAAACGGAAACTTATAAGATGGCTATCATGAAAAAGGTTCTATGGGCAGACTTTAATATACAAATAAATGTCAGAGAGCCATGTTTATAAATTAAAAAAAATGCACACTTGAGAATTAAAACACTAAGCAATTTTAAATAGAGTACAGAAAAGAGAAAGCAGAGGATGCTACAATTTCATTTTCATTGAAAGCTGGTGGTAAAATGCAAGGTACTGGGCAGGAGACTTAACATCAGTCCAAGAAAAGACTGGAGGAGATGTAAACACAGCACTCAGGTCTTTCACCGCAGACTTCTGTGGAATTTGGGAGCTAGTTAGTGAAGAAGGGAAATTAGATAAGTTGAACTACAATAGTTTGCAAGGGTTTAATGAAAAAAATGGAGAAAGGAAAACTGGCTATATACTTGAGTACAGTTCCAGAAAGACACTGGTATTAAACTATCAGGTATAAGGCAAACTTGCACAAGTAAAAACTTGATTTAAAAAAAGAAGTGTTGCCTACTTGCATGGCTCCTGCAGTTACCTACACTCTCTCAAGTCACTTCACTCCTTTCTGGAAGATTTAAACTCCTGGCTCACTTTGGCGATCTGTAACGTGACACTTTTCCAGCGAACCTGTCTTTCACCAAATTTCATCCTTCTCTCCTCATAGTCCTAGACCTTGTTGTTACCAGTAAGTTCGACCTCTTCATTATCTCAATTTCAAGCATCTGCTCCCCTCCAGTCGTACTGATCTTTTCTTGCTCTTTCTTGAAACACAGCATACTCCAGCCTCAGGGCCTTAGTATTTAGCTGTTCTCTCTGTTTTGAATGCTCTTTCTCCATATATCTGTACAGCTCACTCCTACAGGTCGAATCTTCAGGTCTTTAACCTATATCACCTTCTTCGGAGCCCTTTGTTGATCATCCTATTTAAGATTTCAGCTCTCCCCTCTCCTGACATTCCTTATTTTCCTTCATAGCCGCTTTCATCATCAGATATACTATATCTTTTGCCCAGCAATTGGTTTGTCATTGGTCACCTCCAAGAGGGAGGGATTTTGTGTTTTGTTCACTCACGCATTTCCAGAGTCATGAATAGAGCCTGATACACAACAAGGGCCCCATAAATTTCTGTTGAATGTACGATTGTGGTTAAATGAAGAAAAGGGCTATTGTAAATCTGTGTAGTTACATACTTTATGGAGGGGATAAATAAAGTAATCTTTGGAAGGTCAATTCAAAATATGAACCCAAAGAGGAAAATGACAGCAGTTTTGACATGTAGACTTTCTCTATCATAGCATAGCTATTAGATTCTCTCCTAGTCTAGCTGTTTTATAATGTTATATGGCATTATGTGGGCATTCCACTTCTGGAAAACAGTTCCTACTCTTTTAGGTACTGCTACTTTTTGAACCAGAAATTCCTCAGTGAGTTAACACTGATCAAAATGCAGTTCCACAAGAAAACATAATGCTTTTATACAGCCTTCCAAAAGAACGGTGGACATGAGAACTCGGATCACGAAGATTAAGATCATAATTCAGCAAGCATGTTCTTTTATGTGTTGTCATTTCTTTTACTATTTGCTATTATTTTATTTATATAGATTATTACATAATAATTTATAATATTAACTATAGCTGTATATTTATTAATAAATATAACGTAATTTATTGTGATAAATGATAAATTATAACATGCTCTATTTATTTACTTTAGTTTATTTCTTTTTATCATTTACTTTAATTCTCACAGCCACGAAAGTGTTAATTAAGTTTATTAAGGCAATAGAGTTTAATAGTAAACTGTGCAAGAAAGGAGATGTAGATAAGAATTCTCCAACCATTTCTCTACATTTTGACATTTAATGGTTATTTTTGAGACGCAGATACTTGAAGGACCCGTAATTGGTATATTGACTTGACTTTTGTTCTGTCCTTTTGCATGGCTGGCAGGTTGTCTATGTTTACTTTGGACAGTATTACTGTCCAGGATGGTAGACACAGTTCTTTATGGACAACTTGGGTGACTTAACTGAGATTTACATTGAACTTGCTTATTTTAGAATCTGATGGCCCACCCTGACAGCAATACCTGACTGTCCTCTACACTGTCTGCCAACAATTGTTCCCCTCGTCTCGGACTTTCTCTAGTAAAAACAAAAGAAAACAGAACAAAAAACAACCACAAGTGAACCTAAGCAGATACTGCAGGTGAAGTGGTAGTTTTCCATTTTCTTTCTTCAAAGAAAACTATAGTTTTCTGAGCACATCAGCATAGTAACCTGAACATCCATGCACCCAGGTGAGTACTCCTATCTTCTCTCCTTGCTACGAGTGAGCATAAACTGTTATATAAATCCCAGGTATTCATCTGGGTCTCCCACATGTGTATTCTGGAATTCTCACTGACTACCAGTGACTTCTGAAATTCGTAAGAGTTCTGCAGTAATTTACATCAGTAAGAACCCTTCTCTAAGTGTCAACTCTTAAAAAAAAATGCCAGTCTCCATTTTCAAACTTTAAAATTTGAAATAAAGGTTACCTTATTTGGTGGACATCTGAAGATGTTTACAAGTTTGAAGGAATAACAGCCTGTATCCATTTATTTTAGAACCACTTTAATTTACATAGCTATCTCCCTGAAAGTCCTTTTGACATGAAAACAGCTGTCACACGTTCTTCTCTTTGTTCTTTGAGAGGCTAAAGCTGCTTCTTTCAGGGAAATCTTAAAATGACGAAGCAGGGAGGTGGGGCCTCTCACTGATCATCTTCAGTTGTTCGCAGAGAGACTTTGCCCAGCATCATTCTAAAGAGGACCGATACCTATCCAGAGATAGTGGCTATTGGTTTAAGGATTATAAATACAAGATTGACCAAGGGACTCCAAAATAAACACTTTCCCTTTCTTTCAGAAACAAAAAATTGTCAAAAAGGGGCTCTTACTCTTGCTTTCTAATAGCAAAATTAGCAAATCCAAAAATATATACCCCTAAAAATTGGCTGATTTTAGTGACATGTAGCAGTCTTCCATAAAGACAATGGAATTAAGTAATGATTAATAACAATTAATGCTATTAACAATTCATAATAGAAACCTAAAGAAGTATTTTTCTTAAATCCAAATTTTAAAAATATAGCCATTATTTGTTGTGTGTTCTACTTTCCTCCAGTGATGTGGTCAATACTTACAGTGAATTCAGAGAGCGTAGTCCTTGGAAAGCATCTGGTGCTAATTCAGAGATCTGATTATTGCTCAGGTCGCTAAGATTAGAAACGGGGTTAGGTTAAATTAAATATAATGTCAGGGATATTTACTGCAAGAGAAAGCTATTTATTGCCTTTACATGTCAGTTTTGTACCTATCAATACACGTATCAAATTTGCAACATAAAACATCCGAAGCATCCTAAATTTAAAACAAAATCACACACTTGCTATTTTCTTAAATTATTTTAAAGAGGTCATGTTTAATTTTTGAAAATAGAACATCTAAGAAGTTGACTGCACACTATATTGACCACATACATTCATACTAGTGTGAATCAATATGTTAAATTACAGAGAACTTTAAAATATTACATAGTTTAGCTTTTAACATTACAATGTTATAGAACTAGCAATCAGATAGTCACATCACCTAATATTTAAGCTGTCAAACACTTAAATATTCATACTTAAATGGGTGTCTTTGCATGGTCATGACCTGTATAATTTAAAAAATGACATATATTCCAGAATATTATTCACTCACATTCTTCTAAGCTTTTTATATGGTGAGAAAGCTCCAGGAGGGATGATTTTGATTGAGTTCTGTTCCAAACGTCTGCAATGAAAAAATTCAATTTTTAAATGGAAATGTGAGCTTTTAGTTATGTGTAATTCAAGCCCAGGATTCACATCAAGAAGCAAAGTTGATGCTCTTCATGAGTGATATTTTCTTTTTTCTCAAACATGACTACGAAATTAATTGTGCTGTGCCCTAAATGTGGAGCAAGAATGGGAATAAAAATAAGGCAATTATAAAAAAAATAAAAATATCTTAATTTTTAGCCATAATAAGTCCATTTATATTTAAGTCTGGTCTTTGTATAAAAGGAAAAACACCTGTAAGAAAGTAACTTAGGAGTCTATTTTAATAACTTCTATATCAGTGAGAGAAGTATGTATGTGGTAACACTAAATAGATGTATCACATCTTTTAGAGATAAATACAATTCTTCCACAAAGGAAATTATCGTTTAATATTAAATTTTACAAAGCTTTTATTTCCTTTACAGAAAGCATCTTATAGGTTAAAAAAAATTATTATAGTCAAAAAATTAATTTTGAAGCTTCTTTTGGGGCAAAACCTTAAATTCTAAATCCAAAAGTGCTGTAGGTATTTTCAGTATAACTGTCTGAACTCTGTCCATTCATTATGTAAATATTTCATGTGAAAACCACTGTAGCAAAGTGCAAACACAACTGAAGTATTTTTATGATGCACTAAAATCAGAGTTGAAAATAACCCACTGACATTATCTACTCTATGGTTCTTACTCACCAAGTTATGAAAGACACAAAGGAGTAGATTTCACTAAGTGCCTTGGTAAATATTTTAGTCCATCAAAAAACGTTGCCTCTCAGCCTCATTTCTATCCATATACAAACATCCTAATAAACATATCCCATCCCCTTCCTCTCTTCTGTTCTGCTCTGCATCCCAGTAAGCTGACTCTCATGAACCATGTATCCCAGGCTCACTTGCCAGCTGGCTTTTGTGAAACTTGGCCAATGAGAGGCATGGATGGGGAAGATGGGAGAAGGGGAGAAGCCAGGTTATTCTCCCCTCCTCTGTCTCAGGGGATGTCCTCAGCAGTGGTGTCATCTCCTTCCTAATTTCAGCTCCTGCTGGGGGCCACCTCCTGACTTTGTATAACACCACCTTCTACAAAAAGGTCTTTGTAGCCCTGGAGATGGTAGCAGCATTTAGATCTTTGTGTCACCTTCGACAACTTTTTAACTCATTCCTCATATAAATGTCTCACTGAAATACCTGGCATGAGCTCCATTTTCCTGCCTGGACGTGAAAAAATATCCACATATACAATATTTATATTAGTATAGATATATATTTATATATAAATATAAGGACAATATATATGTATTGACTATAAGTGTGTCGTATACACTGGTTCATTTTTATTGAGAGTTGGCAATACTGTAACATATACATATTACCAACATTTAATGAACATCAAATCAAAACCAACAAAATATTCCTAAAAGGTTAAGGCAAATTGCCTAAATTTTGGTCTTTTGCTGATTCCAAAGACTCTCTCACAGTACCCTGGTTTCTTCAACATTCTCAGGGCTCACCCTCTGAATTCCTGATCTCTATATGCAATGAGTTTCCTCAATCTTCATTGCTCTTGGACTCACTGTAGCATTTGATATTGCTAACAATCCTTCTTCCCTTGGATTGACACTATATGCCCTTGGTTCTCACTCTACTTTTCTCTTTCTCAATTTATGGCTTTTCTTTCTAATCCTCTAAATTGAGCTATTCCTCAGGTTTCTGTCCTTTCCTTTCTCCCAGAAAGGTGAAAGTCCTTCTCTATGACCTGTAACGTCAGTCATGATTCCTCCTTGAAAAGTCAGAAATTATTTTGTTCACATTAAAGACAAATTTAAGTTTACTTACAAAATATGTAAGGAAGAAAATTAAAATCACCCATAATGATTACTATTCAGATCAGTGAATTTTACCTTACTTGAGTTTTTCTGCGTGCAGATTTATTTTATATAATTGAAGTCTTGTATATAATTTTGAGTCATATCCTTTACAGCAAATATCATACGTTTCCCTATATCATTAAAAATTTTGGACGACATTATTTTTAATGTCTTCATAACTACCAATTATCAAAATAGATCATATTTCTTTACTCACTTCCTATTTTTAGCCATTTAGGTTAGTAATAATTTTACACTATTATTAATAATATTGCTTAGTTCTTTTAAGACGACTGGAGCAAGGTCTCCTTTTGAAGCCGTACTTTATTTTCTCTATATGCTCAGGGGCATTCTCTTTTCAACTCCTCTGCTCTCATCTCACTATAGTCTAGTCATTTTTCACATATTTCTCCTCAATAGGGTTTTTAGTTCCTAAGGGGCAGATTTAACCCAGAAGATTTGTCCAGAAGACAAGAAATAAATCGTATGAAGAAAATATGGATGTGGCATCCGGATTATTTATCAAGGTCTTAAGAAAGAGTACTTTTTTCAAAAGCTCTAAATATTGCAAAGGGCATTAAAATCATTTCACTCTTACATTTTTGATTAGAGCTGTATGAATTGATGTTTCAGACACACACTTTTTTTTGCCCTGATCCGTTCTTTTAGTTAGATCTTAAGAAGTTTAAAATGTAATCAATGAAAATATAGTGAAAAAAAGCTATAGGCGAAATACTATTGACTAGAAGACTTCAAATCTAGGCCAATGAAACATCACTTCATTTGTTAAGAATTTGCTCAAAATAACATAATGCTGTGATAAGAAAAAATAAAAATTCTTAGTGACTAGTAGATTTCCTTTAATGGTAATGCAAAACTAATTCATATAGTACTTTTCATAAATATCATTTCAGGTTCTTGAAAATAAAGAAACCAGTAATTATTCATTCATTCATTCATTCACCCTGCAAATATTTAACGTGTACTCTGTGTGAGGTAGTATCCTATATGAGTGGATATAAATGGCGATCCAAAGCAAATATGTTCATACCCTCATGGAAGTTTCATTGATGTCTAATTCTGCAGTTATATTTCCAACTAATTTGTTCACTACAAGTTTTTTAAAAATGCTATATTCAGCATTGAGACTTTTGAAATGTCAAAAATACTTACTCACAAAAGTGGCCAAGCTAATTATATCATTTAATGTAAGTGAAGAACTTCTCTATAAAGTTTAAAATTCATTTATCATTTTAAAGTCTCGGAACCTAAAATACTTATAATAATCACTAACTGTTCTAATAGCATTCAAATATATTTTATTTTGATAATCTAATCTACGTGCTTAATCTACAATTAATTTCATTGATAAGTATTCCTATTAAAGCAAACAAAACATATATAAAAAATGAGGCCATGTTTTTTAGAAAATACATGCTCAAAAAGTTATAAAACATGAAGAATTCATGATGACAGTGTTAAGTTTTATATGTAAAAATAATAATTTAAACATAATATAGCGAGCAGTGCTGCACCTATCGTTTGTTCATTATTGCAATGTACCATGACTTAATTTTCACATTGCAAACAATTTCATTTACAACACATGCAACAGAAAGCTGAACAATGACATGTACAATGGATTTGCTTGCTTTTCTTTATTTATCTATTTACTTCCAACCTTGTTCCAAAAAAGTATTTGAAACAGAGCTTATATGGTTATTTACATTGGCTTGACAGCTAATTGGTTTCTATGGCACTGTCTCAGTAGTCCATTAAGGCAAAATATAATTGCCTCCTTCATTCAAAGAGACAGATTCTCATGCAGGAAAATATTCTACCACTGACAGATGTCAAACAATAAAGTTTAAAATGTTTCAAAATGTCTGTTTTCTCATCTTTAGTGGACAAACTAATAGACTAATGTGTACTTACTGTAAACTTTTAGGTCTCTAGGATAAAGGGTTTTTATTTTTCATCATGAGAATTTTATAATATATTTGACAAACTAAAAAAAAACGCACATCTCAAATAGTGTCCTTCCTCCTACAAAAAAGAGGGGAAAATATTTAAACTAGATTATAAAAAATAAGGAAGAAAAATATTACAGTTATCAGGTGAAAGTTCAAAAAAGAAGCAAATGAAATGTACATTTTCTATCTTTGTTATCCTCTAATCTTCTACTTTAATAGGACAGAATGTGCTGAATTTTATAGAGTGCAAATTTGAATCCATTGTTCCATGAAAAATCTAATTAAAAACATTCCAGGGTTACAAAAACAGATAGTGTAATGGTTAGGATATATTTGCATGCTGTGGATAAAATCCACCATAGTTAAGAGCCTTCCAAATGTTAATCTTTCAAAGAAAGAAAATTTAATATTTTGAATTTCAAAATAAAAATAGATTTAGAAAACTGAGTAAGGAAGGGAGAAAATTCTATAAACCACATACTATAAAGAAGACTTTTTCATAAAAAGAACCTTTTTTTCCACAGCATGTATGTGAACAATTCCAAAACATTTCATCACTACATATACAGGCATACCTCAGAGATCCTGCAGGTTCGATTCCAGACCACTGCAACAAAGCGAACATCTCAACAAACTGGGTAACACGAATGTTTTGGTTTCCCAGTGCATAGAGAATTTATGTTTACACTATACTGTACTTTACTAAGTATGAAATAGCATACGTCTAAGAAAACAATGCACATACCTTAATTTAAAAATACTTTATTGCTAAAAAGTGCAAATGCTGTTGGAAAAATGGCACCAATAACTTTCTCAACGCAGTCTTACAACAAACCTTTAATTTGTCAAAAACACCATTATCTGTGAAGCGCAATAAACTGAAGTACAATAAACAAGGTATGCCCGTGTGTATATATAATTGACAGAGTGACAGAAGAACTATGGTCTGAAACCAGAAATATTATTAAGGAAGAATGCAAAAAGACAATGCCTGAAGTAAAAAGACAGGAAAAATTGAGATGGATGGCATAAGAAACACTAAAAATCGTTAAGAACAGGTGAGAAGCAAAAGCAAAAGGTGACAAAAGTAGGGTTAGAATCCTGCACACAATTTTTCAGAGACTGTCATGTAGAGATACAGAGAATCACTATGATGGCCAACGTAAAGAGACAGAAGAAAACAACAAAGAAGGAAGAACAAGAGGCCTCTTCCAGAAGATTCAAGAAATCAAAGGGAAATTTAAACCTAGATGATTTAATGCTGAACAACCAACAGGGAAGCATACTATGTGATCAAAAGTTAAAGGGAAGATGGAAACAGGTACTGAAGATCTATACAGAAGAGAAAAAGGATAACAGAAGCCTTGGAGGAAGATTCCTATGAGGGAGAAGCCATAATTCTAGAAAGTGAAGTGAAAGCTGCCCTGAAAGTACTGGGAAGAAATAAGTCACCAGGGATAGATGGGATCTCAGTTTTAAGCCACAGAGACAGAATCTGTCAAAATCCTAAGAATACGGCAGCAAATACGGAAAACAAAACAATGGCCTACACACTGGAAACACTCAATATATATCCCAGTCCCCAAGAAAGGAGATGTCAAGAAGTGCAGTAACTACAGGACTATTGCTCTAATTTCCCATGCAAGTAAAGTGATGTTCAAGATGCTGCAACAAAGGCTTTTATCCTATACGGAGCAAGAAGTGCCTGATGTCCAAGCTGGATTTTGAAAAGGGAGGGGTAAATGAAATTGGAATTGCGATTATTCCTTAGCTCTTGGAGTGCTCCAAAGAATTTCAGAAGAAGGTTAGTCTATGGTTTACAAACTACAGTAAAGCCTTTGACTGCACGGATCATGAAAAGCTATGGGATGCACTGAAAGAAATGGGCATGTCTCAGCACTTGATTGTCCTGATGCGTAACCTGTATTATGGACAAGAAGCCACTGTCAAGACAGAATATGGGAAGACAGAATGGGTTCCTATAAGTAAACATGTCAGATAAGGATGCATTTTATCTCTCTACTTATTTAATCTGTACACAGAACACATGAAAAACTGGGCTAGACTCAGATGAAGGAGGAGTGAAAATTGGTGGAAAAAGTATCAACAATCTAAGACATGAAGGTAACACCATCTAACTGGCAGAAGGCAGCAATGACTTGAAATGACTTCTGATGAAAGTAAAAGAAGAAAGTGTCAAAGCAGGACTGCAATTGAACATCAAGAAGACAAAGATGATGACTACAGAAGATCTACACAACTCAAACGTAGACAATGAAGATACTGAAATTTTAAAGATTTGGTTTACCTTGGTTCAGACATCAATTTAAATGGAGACTGCAGCCAAGAAATCAAGACAAGACTGAGACTTGGAAGGGCAGCAATAAAAGAAGTAGGAAAGATCATCAACCATAAGGAAGTGTTATTAGAGATCAAGGCCAGGATTATCCACACGTTGTATTCCCAATTACTATATATGGGTGTGAAAGCTGGACAGCGAAGAAAGCTGACAGGAAAAAAATTGATTCATTTGAAATATGATGTTGGAGGAGAGCTCTAAAAATACCCTGGACTTCCAGAAAGATGAACAAGTGGGTCCTTAGAGTAAATCAAGCTTGAACTGTGGCAAGAGGCAAAAATAATAAAACTGAGGCTCTCCTAATTTGGGCACATCACGAGAAGGGAGCACTGTTCCTAAATGACAATAATGCTGGGAAAAGTAGAAGGCAGCAGGAAAAGAGGAAGACCAAGTATGAGATGGACTGACTCCATAAAGGAAGCCATAGATATAAGCCTACAGGAGCTGGGTAGGGCTGTAGAGGACAGGACACTGTAGACATCACTCATTCACAGGGCCGCCAGGAATTGACTTGATGGCATGTAACGACAAATATGTATATTTGTATACATATAAATATAAAATCTCCAAGCCATTTGCTGTTACCACTTCATCAAAAGCAGAAGGAAATTTTAGCTAGTTCAATGAGATAAGAAAATGGAGACAGTTTTCTAATTGCTCCAATCAGAAAATTCAAAAGTATGTTTAGCCAATAAAGACCTCTCCTCCCCATTCTCATGCATTTTTTTCTCTTGCTCTCTAATTACTGCTTTTTAAAAAATCACACGTCTTTACACTTTTAGCGTTCCGAAAGAATGAACTGCGGCCAATATATGTCACTTTCTGGTGTGTATTTCAAAGATTACAGAAAATGGAATATTATCAATAAATCTTTCTGCTTTAACACAGTAGAACCTTAGAACATGGAAATGATATGCAAGTACAACTGGGCTCTGTGGCATATAAAATACTCTCTATGGTTACCATTGAGAAGATCTTGCCTCAGGAGAGCATACAACCCAGTGTAATTCGACAATTTAACAACTCCAACTAGTTCTGAAGACATCTATAAGATATTAGCCAGCATTCGTCTATTTTAAATGACACTTTCAGCTCACAAGCATTCAATTCTCATACACTACTCTCAATATTTTTCAAATTAAGTTATTTTGACAAACTATACAAAATAACATCAACATGCCAAAGCTGAAATAGCTCTCCCTAAGAGCTATTTATGTTTTGTATATGTGTATACATAAAGATCAAAATGTGTAGTTTCGTGATTAAAAGTACGAGCTCTATATAGACTTCCATTAAATTCTAGATCTGCCACTGATTAGTTCTGTCAACCCTGTGAAAGTTAGTTTGCTTCTCTGTGTCTCAGTTTCTCTTTCTGAAAAATGAGAAAGATAAAACTTACTATAAATGTTTTGGTAAAAATTATGAGATGTAAAGAAAATATATGGTATGTTTTTTCTAGCAGAAAAATGCTGAAGGAATAAAAATATGGGGATATATGTGTATATATGTAATAACACATAATATATAGCATTACATAATAAAATGTCTACAGCATATTAGTCACACAAACACAAACAGATTATATAAAGGAATAAATTTGATACATGATCTGATGTCTGGTGTGAAATAAATATATATGGTTCCAAAATATTTTTAAATGAATTAGCAGTACAGAGTTGCAGATAACTCAGTAACTGTGTGTTAAACACATACACACATACATCATTCACATGAAGGCTGAAAAACATATGTATGGTTGCAATTTCCGTGATCAACGTGATTAAAACATAGCATCTTCTCAAATTGGGAAACTGTCTCAGAAACTCAAAAAAGTTTTTACAACACCAGTAAAGTATAAGTTTGGATCGCTTGTATCTGTAACATACAGCCCAGATGCTGATTATACACGGCAATAAAACTGACAGCTCTTTGCATTCTCCCCATCTGCTTTTAACGTAAATGGCAAAAACAGCTGCCAGAGAATAGAACATAGATTTAATGGAGGAAGGAGGGTTTGTGGAATGACTCTAGCTTCTGAATCTTGGATTGTTTAGGGTAGCCAGTGTCTCCTCATCATAGGTAACATCAGTCCAGAATTTGACAGGATGGTAGCAGCAATATTCCTTTGATGTTAGTGATTCTCTTGCCTATTACATAATAACTCTAAAGTAAGTACTTTATATTTCCAGAATGTTACTTCTAACTTTAGCAGTGAATGCATGCCAGTGAAATCCTTCCTATGTCCCCACATAAAATGACCCAAGATATTTTAGACTAGGATATTATTTCTTTTATGTAATTGCAGTCTCCAGAACTTTGTAAGTTTAATAAATATCTTCAGCAGCTGAGTGAATATTGGCCTCTAGAGGGATATACTTTGCATATAGCTAGCATTTTTGCATTAGGACTGTGTCCATAGTAATTAATTATCAGCCTTCCCTGCCTTAGGATGACTTCTTCCTGAAAACTGTCCATTTCCCTAATCTTATTTTGTTTCTTGTGATGTCATTCTACAGTACATTCCCTGAGTGTAAATTCAATTGATGTCTTCATAGTAGAAGTAGCTCTTTTTCCATTTGGTTTTACGCATTTAAAACAAAACAAAAATTGTGTGGGTGTGTGTGTTCCTATTGACTTCATATTTCAGTCAATGACCTTCTGAATCAGTGTTAAAAATTTCAAGCATGTATTCGTAGGGACACATATTCAAATGCAAAGATACACACAATCACATGGTTTAGATTTAGGGGGGAAAATGGGCTGAGGCACATGGCTCACCAATTTTAGGCGGCCAGAGTATAGATTTATAGTGTCAATAACAATAAGTTTCATACATAATTTTCTTTGGCAACCCAAGAAAGAAAATCATTTAGAAGTTCTGCTGCTTTGTTTTTCATTAATAATTAAAACCTTTTGGACACTCACTATGAGTCAGGCACTGACCTAAGTTCCCTATTTGGTAATAATTTTAGTTTTAAAAACATTATGCAAATTATCTTTATACATTACTTGTTTAACAGTATTACTCAATGAGTAGATAGCTATTTGCATTCTTTCCTACCCCTGTACTGTGTTACTGTCCAAGCTATCTATTATTTTTTTCCTAAAGTTTAGATAACAGTGTGCTCTTAATAGAATTTCAATTATATAAATTTTCAACATCATCTTTCCAGTTGATTATATAACCATAAATCTATAACTTAATTCCTAAAAAACAAATGACAATTTTATTTGTCTGATAATGAATGATACTTTGACTATGCCCCAGCTGTCTTCATTTTTATGCTGAAGTCCATGTAGGTCTTATTTTACATCTGAGGAGACTCCATTTTTTTTTCCTGTAGAACACTTTAGGGAAATACTACAATAGCACTAGGTCACTCCTTGGAATACCCTTCCATCTTTATCTGCTGCTAAGTTGGCCTTCATCGTGCCTTATAGAGACTGATGCTCTCACATTCTCAGTGGGCTCCTTTCCTCCAAACCACTCTCCACTCCACATTAGAGTGATTTTTCTAACTAACAAATCTAATCATGCTACCACCTTGCTCAAAATTTTTCCTGGTACCCTCTTGTCATCAGGCAGGTGACTCTTCAAGACTAGGCTTCTGCTTTTTTCTTCTAGCAATCAAAAACTCTTATAATTTCTCAAAGATACATTACCTCTCATTTTCTGGGACTGTGCATATGCTCTTTCCTCTGTCTAGAAAGTTCCAAATTTCTCTGCCTGCAAAACACATCCTCATATCTGAAGATGCCTTGATTCTCCCAGGCAAACCAAGGTATTCATCTCTGTGTTCCCTGTGCATATGTATTTATTACTTATCATCTACTTTTCAAAGTTTCTGTTTATGTAAAGCTTCAATTCTCTGCACTGTAAACATTTTGAAGGTTGGAACTGTGTCCCTCCATCTACAATGACAAATGCAGAGTAGGCACTCAAAAATTATTTGTTGACTATGTAGTATATGTAAAATAATAGTATTTTCCACATGTCCTTCTTCTGTTATAATAATATGCATCAGGCTCCTTGGACTTTTTAAAAGAAACCAGTTGGAATTTCTTACTTGCCTTACCACTTTAAGCTCCACTCCAGTCACCTTAATATTTCTTTTTTACCAATTTATTTATAATTTTACCATACTTAGTTTCACTTCTTAACTAATATTACAAAAGTTTGATTCAGTCTTCTATATTTTTCTCTTAAGAAAGCCATTATATCTTTCTGCTTAAATGATCATACAACTCAACAAGAAAAAAGCATATAAAGTATGTACGTACACATATAACATATATATTACATATACAAGTTTTTTGTGAAGTTAGGTACAAAGAAGACATAAGTAAGGAAACAGTAAATTGAAAAGGCAAACAAAAGAATGTGAGAAAATATTTGCAAACCATATATCTGATGAGTTAATATCCAAAATATACAAAGAACCAATACAACTCAAAGGCAGAAAAGCAAATAATCCAGTTAGACATAAGTAAGGAAACAGTAAATTGAAAAGGCAAACAAAAGAATGTGAGAAAATATTTGCAAACCATATATCTGATGAGTTAATATCCAAAATATACAAAGAACCAATACAACTCAAAGGCAGAAAAGCAAATAATCCAGTTAAAAAATAGGCAAAGGACCTGAATAGACATTTTTCCAAGAAGACATACAAATGGCCAACAAATACAGGAAAAGGTGCTCAACGTCACTAACCCTTCAGGGAAATGCAAATCAAAACCACAATGAGATATCACCTCACACCTGTTAGAATGGCTACTATCAAAAAGACAGGAGATAACTAGTGTTGGTGAGGGTATGGAGAAAAGGGAACACTTGAGCACTGTTGGTGGGAATGTAAATTGGTGCAGCCACTATGATAAACAATATAGTGGTTCCTTAAAAAATGAAAAATACCACTACCATATGATCCAGCAATCTCACTCCTGAGCATATATCTAAGGAAAGGAAATCAGTATCTTGAAGAGATGTTTGAAGCCCCATGTTCATTGCAGCTTTATTCACAAAAGCCAAGATATGGAAACAACTTAAATGTCCTTTGACAGATGAACCTGGAGGATATTATGCTAAGTGAAATAAGCCAGACAAAGACAAATACTGTACACTATTATTTGCACATGCAATCTAAAAGAAAAAAGCCAATTTCATAGAAATAGAAAATAGAATGGTGGTGGTTGCCAGGGGCAAGTGGGAGGGAGAAATGGATAGATGAGGATCAAATGGTACACACTTTCAGTTATAAGAAGAATAAATTCTGAGATCTAATGTACAGCATGATGACTGTAGTTAATAACACAGTATTGTATACTTGAAAGTTGCTGAGAGTAGACATTAAGCGTTCTCACTACACACACAAAAAGAGTAAACTATGTGAGGTGATGGATGTGTTAATTATCTTGATCTTGACAATCATTCCACAATGTATATGTATATCAAATCATCACGTGATGCACTTTAAATATATACAATTGTATTGGTTAATTATTCCTCAATAAAATTGAAAAAAAAGAAATAAGTTGCGGGAAATAGGTACAAACAAATTTCTGATCATGAACACATACTCTTAACAAAAATGGGTTCTCTGCATGGAATGGATATACTTTTTAAGGATGATTATTCTACTATTTCATTCAATAGCAATTAAAGATTGTTCAAGATACGCATGTAAAATTGAGAATTCTGTCAAAATATAGATGAAAACACTCCAATGTTATTAGTGAACTCAATAATGGCCTGTGGAACTACAAGTACAGTTTAATCTATGAATTTATTTCAGATAATTTATCTCACACTATTTTGCTGTGAAATTGTCAAAGTTGCTGTAGAGATTACACTAAGCGTGGCTACTGATAACTAAAAATTAATGTGAGATGTTTGTTCTGATGGAACACAATAGAGATGTTTGTTTTCTATACCGAATAATGAATTTGTTCTCTGCAATTCTGTAGGAAGCTAAATTATTTTGTCTTTTTCTGAGCTCTTTACTTATGATGAAATCATGATATGAAAACATCCAAAAAAATAATCCAAAAACATGAGAAAATACAATTGCATGAAAAAACTTCTTTTACATCAAACAACTTTCTGACTACTTATCTCATAAAATAAAATATACCGTCAGAAAGGAATGATGCTATTTTGTTTTTCTAATCATAACTATGTTAGGACATAATCAGAGCTGAATTCTTGACTTATGTATATACTTTGATGATGCCTTTATTTTGATCCCAGGATTGTTTATTTAATGACATTTCCAGACAAAATTATATTTTTTGATCGAAGAAAAAACTAGTTCTTTTATGAGATTTGGGGAATACATACCTAATTTCTGCTATTGTAAGAATCTCAAAAGCAAACATGAGAACATATTTCTAATTCTCTACATTAGAGTAGAGATGTAGAGTCATAGCCCCCTATTTGAAACCAGGTTTATGTAAAAACTAACAAAATTATTTTCTACATTACAAAAAATTTAAAAGGTTTCTGCTAACCTTTAGAGACTATATAGTTTCCTAAATTCTGTTTCAGTAGGTCTGAAGTAAATTTCTTTATCATAAAAAGGTGTTAACTTTGACACAAGATGTTTTTAAAAATGTATTATGTCATATATATTTCTCCAAGACATCAAAGAGGAGTGTGTTATCATATTAGGTAGCCTGAAAAGCACAAAATTGTAAAATTATCAAATGCAAAGGTAAAAGCCATGCGACAGGCTAGCTAATTCTGTAGGCGTATCTGAAGTAACAAGAATGTCACGATTGTGGGAAACTGCAAAATGCTAACAAGTGCTCCAGCTGTTAACAAGTGCTCTAGTAAAACTACAAATATTAGTAGAATTGCTCACCTTTTCACTTCAATAACATTTTCTTAACTCTGCCTATTTTCTATTGCATATCATAACCCTTAAGTGGCATACATCGCTAAATTTTTAAATACTTTCCTAATGAAACAAATACTTTCATAAGAAAAACAATTTCACTTTGAAATTAGCATACTTTTTATTTAAGGCAAACTCAGATTATGGACTATTTATTTCTTTCATACCAAATTACATTAAAATGGTATCATTTGCTTTATTTAGATATTTTATTTACATTTATTTATGTTGTCTAAAAGTCAAGGTAATCTACAACATTCTATAAAAATTAGTTCAAATGTTGCATTTATTTTTAAAATTGATTTTCAAAGTTTGGCATAATTAAAAGAAAATCACCCAATTACATGGCATGATAGCTGTTCTATTAGCTGAGACATTGCTGAGTGAATGATAAATAATCAGAAAATCATGCTGGATTTCATGAGTACCTGTAACTGTCTTAATAACCTGGTGTAGAATGGACTACTTAAAAACATGTTGATTAAATCTAACTTATATATCCCTACCTATAGAAAGTCAGATGTCTTTGAAATAGGTGGATTCCAAATTTGGGAAGTTTTATTTAATAGAATTAAAGATTCAGAATTTTGGAAGAGGCAAATGCAGACATGGTATGCTAAAAGAGTTAAACATATACAGGAAGAGAATTTGTCTAAAAAGAAATGGAGGGAAAAGACGGATTTTTAAAGTAATATTCACTAACATAAATGCAGGTTGTAATCAGATATAGCATACAGAATCATTCTTACTTTCACTTCTCTATAATTATGCATGCAAGTGACCCAGAGGAAACAAAAGGAGCAAAAGTACTTCCAAACCTCCTATCCACCCTCCATCACTGTGAATCACTTCGAAAGAGCCTTCTTTATTACTGGCAGTATAAGAGTAGTTGTCCAGTGAATTTACTCAACAAAATGAGCTTCCTTCCTATTTTACCTATTTGAATAACATGTCCAAAAAAACTATCACTTCTGAGACTTTGCAATCCATCTTAGAAAATATTGAAACAGTACTCAGAAGACCTGCCCTGAGAACCTTGCTACCATCCTTTCCCTTCCCATAATTTGAACCTTTCCGTGAGCTTCTCTCAGACAAATAAAAGAAAGAATTGCACAGCTTCCAGCTTTTGAGCCCTGAAAAAGGCAAACAAAAGGAAGGGTAGGAGGACATAGAACAAACAAGACACCCTAAATTGTTACAGCCTATGCTCTTACTAACCATTCTCCATGATTTATGGAATTTCTGTATAATGGTCTAAACAGAAAATCTATAACTAGATTGAAGAGAACTAAATGTCTACATTATAGCAATCCATCACATCATATTCAAAATTTTATACCTCAAAACATGAATTAAGAAATTAATTCTGAGGATCTGATATGGAGAGAATCAATTGGCTATTAATAACTTTGTTGCCGTGGGCCAGATCATGTATAACTTGCCACAGGCAATTCATTTGTATGAAAACAAGGTTTCAACCAGCAGAGTCCAAAGCAGGAATGTGCCAGGCAGATTCCAGGGGAGCAAGAGCTTCTTTCTTTTAGACCTAATTTTACCTTACATTACACATTCTATTTCGCCCCCCATCTTTATTAGTCCATATTCCTTTGTCACGTTTTCTTTTTTTCACTATGAAGAATGGAGGCCTAGAGGCCTTCAGATTTGTGTCCCAGACCCCCCCAAACCTGTCCCCAACATTATCCTTCTCCCCACTCACACTACACTAAGTGTCGAGGCCGAAACGGTGAAGAAAGTAGACATGGTCCTGCCCTCGTTAAGCTCGCAGTCTAATAGGATAGTTTGACATTAACCAAAATATCAAATTAAACTAGATAAGGTGTATGCAGACAAAATCCAGGGAGATATGAGAACATTTAACAGAGAATAGGAAAGATGACATTATAGCAGTTGTAGATATAAAGTACTATGAAAGAGCTCTCAGTTTTGCAAACACCTTGATAACTTAAGGCCTTGTCTTTCTCTATGTTCCTTAAAGGTCCTCTTTATATGTAAGTTTCTTAAAGTTTCTGTTGTTCTATTTTTCTAAATATCAGTCAGCTCTTTCTGCGATTTTTTTCAATTATCACTTCCATGATAATCCAACAAACACATGCCCTGTCTACCTTTCTTTTGCAGCTGGATCAAGGAAGGAATATGGACTTCAGAGCCAAACAAATCTAAGACCGAAGCCAGTTTAGCTACTTCATAACTGAAGATCTTTTGTTTGGCAAGATTTCTTAATTTTTTTGAGTTTAATTTTTATAAAACAGCAAAGTAAAACTGTCAGTCTTTGAGAGATTTGAGTTAAACGTCTCTAAGCTTCATTACAGGGGAAATATGACCTTAGAAAAATGTCTAAGACTTATTGTAGGAAGACTGAATTAATTAATATATTTAAAGAAGGAGAGTATCTATTAGATATTAGCTTGGTTGGCCTAGAACAGAGAAAAACGAGCTCTCAGACACATGGAGCCTGTGTGGGGAACAGGGGAATTTAACAAATGAATTTTCAGTATTTTAGCCCATTCCATTAAACAGTCTATTCATTAACTTTTCTCTTCTTGATTTTATGCTTTAAAAGGATCTTTTTTTCCTTCTACAGGGAGAGAATGGTCTGCTTCTCCAGGTTTTATTTTTTTAATCTTGTTTAATACAGGTCCATCCTTTCAGAAACAAAATCTGCTCTAAATGCTTACTTTTAAATAATCCATTCAATCAGTAAACATTTATCTCATATTTGTCAAATGCCCCACGTGCCAGGTACTAGAGTCATTGCTGGGTGTTCAGTGGTGATCAGAACAGAACCAGTTCCTGCCTTCATAGAGCTTCTACGTCAGAAGGGAAGACAGATGTTAAACAAACACACAAATATATAAATAAATATAAAACGTAATTATTAGGTGCAGTCAAAATCAGATCCTAGCCTACAAATGGAAGGACAGATCCTAGGCCAGGATAATATCATCAGGATAATGAGGCCTCTCATAGAAAGCATCAACCTTTATCTAGCATATGCCTCTGCATTAGCTTTCCTATTTCAATTAATTTCGATAACTACTCCCATTCAAAGATCAAAGAGAAGATCAAATGATACAATGTGGGTGTAGCATACAACACTGCACATAGTAGATAAATGTTAGTCTTTCTATTCCTCCTTCTCCAAATTATTCTAATTCAGACTTTAAAATAATATTCCCTTTCTATATCTTAACAAATAATTATTTGAGCAAACACCAGAAGTGCAAAATTATATTTGTAAGCAGAAAAAAGAAAAGAATGAGTCAAGTTTTTCTGCCTAGATTTATATGTAATTGATCACTCCTACAAATAGCACATACATGTTTTCTTTTTGTTAAAAATTATATCATGAAACAGTTGCAGGAATAAAGACATATCACACAGAAGGAAATCAACCTAACAGTATTGAATGAAATGTCTGATAACTTGCAGTAAAGAAATGCTAATGACAATTTCTGATAAAATCCAGATTAAAGAATTGTTTGAAAAATATGGAGGGAGTTTATAATTTCAGTACATCATGTATTAGAAAGCAAGAATCTATAAAAATAAAAAAAGATGATGTCATCCTTATCTCCACATTTTATGAATCTTACTGATGTTCTTTAATAAAAAAATAAAAGAGTAATAAAAGAAATTAGTTATTTAGCTAGTAAGATGCCATGAATGGCAATGGGGGTATTTTGTTGAGTTGAAGATCAATATAATTTATTACCAGATGCTCTACTCATAAATCTGATAATGTAATAATCAGAGAAGTAAAACTCACCTCAAGCGTCACATATGTTTTCATCCTTATTTATAAATTTAATTTATTGCAGCTTTACCAAATAGACTAGAACCATCTCAACATAGGCAAAACCAATGGGACATATTATCTAGTATAACTTTTATGTTAATAAATCACACTATTATACAAAATCTATAGAGCATACAAAATAGAAGAAAAGCTCTTTTATAAAAAGTAAAATAAACTACAGGAGATAAACCATTTTAAATGTCTCATCTTACTTTGTCTTTTAGATCTACAACTTATTCTTCTCCTTTTGTCAACCACAACAGCGTTTCCTTCTCCTCTCTTATGATCAGGATTCAATGGATGCCCTCCTGTGTCCAGGACAGTCTTGCTCCCACATATATCTTATCTAACTCTAACATTCTCATCTCTCTCTAAACCCATTCTTTCTTTCTTTCTAATGACTGCAGGTTTCTGCATCTTAAAATAAATCCAAGTCTGTCCTTTATAGTGACAATTGTCTTTTTCAAAAAATCCTCTCTCAGCCAAACTTTTCAAACTGCTCCATATTTGCTCTCTCCAATAATCATCATGTACTCCCCTTCTCAACACTCTGAAAAGTATCACTCTATCCTGAATCCTCCATGGTCAAATTCCGAGACCTGTTCTCAGACCTCTGCTTGGTTCATCAGGCCGAGTATTCGACTCTGCAGATCATTTTTCCTAGAAGTTCCTTCCTCCCTTACGTATTATGGCCCTCTGCTGCTTTTATTTAGTTCTCTTGGTTTCTATTCTCTTGCTCTCCTTTTCAGGGGCCATTCGATGGCTTTAACTGTCAACTTTTTTTTAAAAATAATATTAATTACTCCAAAATCTTTGCCTCAAGTCCTTGTCTTGCTCCAAATTATTACAGTCTGCATTATTTTAGTACCTCTAAATATCTCATTGGTACTTCAGTTTTCACAAATCACCACCATCTTCCATCCACGTTTTGGTCTTGCTTCTCAGCTTCTTATATACAATATTATAACCACCATCTCCCTATCCCTCATACTTGAAATTTTGGCATCATCCTTGGTTCGTTTTTCTCCATTATTCTCTCATCTCATCAAATGCCAAATCCCATTAATTCTGCTCCTATATTAGCTATCATACCTGCTTCTACATCATCATTCGTTTTGCTACTTACTAGCTCTTGCTCTCATGACATCTCCCCTCGATCAACATAATAGCCTCCTAAGAGGCCTCATGGATGGGATTCTCTCCTTTGGCCAAACCCCTGGCACATAGCTGTCAGATTAATTCTTCTTGAAGACTTAGATGAAAACTCCTGTGTTCAAATGTATTTCAAATAAAGACTCTGATCCTTATGCCATCAAAGCCCTTCATGAATTGGCTCCAAACTCCCTTTCCAATTTTATTTTCCTGAACTTCCTCAGGTATCAAACACCAGTCAAACCGAGTTCCTGTTCAGTAGTATCTTGTATTTCCATTCTTATTGCCTACACTCATGATGTTCATTAATTTTGAAAGCTCTTTTCTCATCTCTGCATTTCCATTCACTAGCTATCTCTCAAGGCCCACCTCATGTGTTACCTCCTAGATGAAAGCTTCAACAATCGAGGTATCATTTATTGAATAATTACTACATCTCAAGCACATAAAGCTCTACATGTGTTAATTATTTCATTTCAAACTGACAACAACCCTTAGTTTCCATAATGAGACAGTCCCATAGAGGATAAGTATCTTGCCCATGGTCTCACAGATAGTAAATAGTAGGTAGATCTGTGGTTCTAACTAAAGCTTGCTGTCTCTAGTTAACCACTGTAACTTGCCCTTCACTTTACACCCTCTGTAATAAATACTTTGAGCTTTATTTGTTCCTCTCTTATAACGTTTTCTACTTTGTACCTCTTTTCAGCTTTTAATTTTCATGCCAAATTTTCTAGTCACTTGACAGACAGTCTCTAGAGAATTCATCTGCCTCCACATAGAGTTTATGGAATAAATGCTTGTGCCTGGATAGATGACTATACTACTCCCCTATTTGAAAACTTACCACATCTTTCTGCTATTTAGTTCATCATATATGACATCTTCTGATGAAAATGAAAGTCTTTCAATAATTTGTGGCTTTAAAATTATGTGGAGATATCTTTTTGGGGGCATAATTTTACATGATGCCTCAACATACACCTAGTAATCTAATTCGGTTCAATTGTGCAATCTCTGAAAGATGATGCTTACTGCCACCTCTGCCATTTGCTCCTGATGTTTCTCTCTTTTGCAATGTCACCTGTCTCTTCTCAAACCATATGTTCTTCTTCATTCAAGGTTCAGCTAAAAAATACTGACAAATGTCTTCTGTGGGCAAAGTAGTGTTCCACCAAATAAAAATTTGATGAGAATAATATTATTATGTACATACATTTATCCATGTCTGTGTCAAAGCTCTACAGATTCTAGACTCCCTAAAGAGGACCATGTCTTACACTGCAGAGCTCTAAGCACACTTTTTTTTTGGTGAGGAAGATTTGACTTGAGCTAACAACATCTGTTGTCAATCCTCCTGTTTTTTTTTTTTTTTTTTTTGCTTAAGGAAGACAGGCCCTGAGCTAATATCTGAGCCAGTCTTCCTCTACTTTGTATGTGGGTCACTGCCACAGCATGGCTGATGAGTGAAGTAGGTCTGCACCTGGGATCCAAACCCGTGAACCTGGGCTACCAAAGTGGAGCAAGCAGAATTTTAACCACTAGGCCACGGGGCCGGCTCCCAAGCACTCTTTTAAGGATACATTTGATACTTTAAAATGTTAGTGGGTCTTGTGAATTAAGGTTATTCTCATATAAGTAAATTAGAGCAGTTAATTGGAAAAAAAAGTTTTTGAAAATAATAGTTTTGTACCTACTGTGTAGCCCTGTCACAAGAAATTGGTCCTATTTTATTATTTCAACCAAAAAATATCCAAAACTATTTACTTAATGAAAAATAAGAATTGGCCTCAAAAACAATAATATGATAGGCTGGGTGGTTAAGAGGTGCTTTCTTAGATAATGGATATTCAGGTAAAGATTCTCCCTAATGCTTACTTGCCAAGATGGTACTAGCAGTCCCTTTCACATCGTATGTGACCTTGTTTTATCCACATGACTTCTGCTTGGCAAGGACATAAAAATGCACACAGTGGCTGCGTACAAAATAAGTAGGAAATAGTCTGTCAAGAGAATTTAACTTTTGATGGAGGTAGTCAGTCATTGGCTCAAATCGGTTAAAATGTTCACTAATTTAAAAATATATTTTGACTTTGTAATATTATCTGTTTTTATACTTTGTGGTAGACCATACAACAGTTCAAACAAAAAGTGAAACTGCATTTTAAAATGTGAGCTCTTGAAGAGGGAGAACATCATCAAGTTAGATTGTTTCTGTGATTCATTCCTCCAGCTCCATCCTTCTTCTGTTTTCCCCAGCTCCAAGTTAGAAATGGACAAGAGCAGCTCTACAGACCCAAACAGTCAGACGAGGTATAACCATCCTTATTTTTCCTAACCAGCCCAATAACGCCTTCTCCAGGGAAGAGAAAGTACTACTTATCCTTAAAATGCATTCCTTTTAATTCTACCTGTGCTAAAAAAAATCCTAGCCATTCAACAAGGTATTTAATTAGACCGAGTAAGGGTCAATACAATTCTGAAAGGGACATTTGTCTAAGCTAATCGACCAGATTTGCCTTTGATAAACTCAGAATCTCCTAAGGAAAGTCATGGTTAGGGTCCCTGGGAGGTGGAGGGGTAGGAGGGAATTTCAGGGCACATACATTTCTGTGATGGTCTCGGGCAGATTCGTGGGGATCTCAGTGAGACCTTTCCCACGACAGTCTACGATATTGTTGCTACAGGTACAAGCAGCTGGGCAGTGCAAAACGCTGCAAGAAGGAGCCATAAATGACTGGTGACCTGAAACAGAAACAAACAGCAATTATGTTCTTCCTCCTGAATTTCATCACTGTGAAACACGCATGCTTAGCTCAGAAATACATTGAACAGAATGTACAGAAATACATTAACAGAATAGTTAACAGAAATACATTTCTCTAAACATCTGATCATAAAATGATCCCACATTTCTAGAATATATTTTAGCAAGCATGCATTTACACTTTTGGGTCAATACCCAGATGAAGTAAATGAGATTTTTAAAACTAATTATAAAAATAGTAATTTTTAAGATAATTGCGCAAAAGGCTAAATTCAGATTCAAAACTAGAATTTCATTCAAAACTATTCCGAGTTCCAAAAAAAGCAGCAATGTCAGACTAATCTATATTTCATTTCTAATAAGCTTAGACACAGCTTTGTCTTTATTGAACTTAAGTAGCTTAACCTACTTTACCACAAAAAAAGAAAGAACAGTAACTTTCCATCTTGGTAGACATAACTGTTGATTCTAAATAAGTAATCACGCACCAACAAATGTGGGGAAGAATCAGATTATGCTAAGTTTGGTGTCTTATTTTGATGGGGTCAAAATTACCACTTTCTCTAAAGTTATAATAATTTGCTTCATGTCATTCTGTAATTGTCAATCTATATTATTCTCTTTTGGCTTTTCATGGCTTAAAATTTTAGCCTAAGTAGTTACCTGCAGGTATATATTTTTATTACTCTGTATTTGGCAACAAAACTATTTTGAAATGAGATTTTACTGTTCAAATGATGAACAACAGAATGCCAGTTGTGTTGTACCAAATGGGCATCTGCAAACCCTTGGTTACTGGAGCAGGGACAGCCCTCTCTGACCCGCAGGGGAAGGGCCCAGGGGTGGTGACGCGCCAGGAAGAGGCTGTAGGCTTGTTACTAACCCAGTCCCTCTCAACAAGCTCTCAAACTTTACAAAAATAGTCTCAGTCTAAAAAAGAAACGTGAACTTGCCTTCTTCCTCATCTAGAAAACAGGAAGGAAAAAGTGAAGAAAGAAAAAAGTGGTTAGTAACGAACTGTTAGTCATTCCATTATTTAATTTTTAAAAAAGCAATCAGACCTATTGAGAACATCCCATGACATTATAAGAAAATTTTGTTCGGGTTATAAAAAGTGTGAAAAAACACACAAAAAAGTCGAAAAGATAACAATAAAATAAGATCCTGTACTAGCACGTCTTCTCTTTCCTCCTTTAACAAACTGTTAACTATTTACGATGCATTACATATATTTTAAAAATTTGTTTTACTGTATTTTGAGCAGAAACTTCTGAAGCAGAACCAGCCTGATATTTATAAAATAAATTATGTTAATATAGATCAATATTAACATATAATTTTATAAATAAATAAACATATATATATACATACACAGATCTTCAACTTATGATGGGGTTGCGTTCTGATAAACTCGTCATAAATTGAAAAGATTATAAGTTGAAAATGCATTTAATACACCTAACCTACCACACATCATAGCTTAGCCTAGCTTCCCCCAAACGTGCTCAGAACACTTACACTAGCCTACACTTGGGCAAAACATCTAACACAAAGCCCATTTTATAGTGAAGTGTTGAATATCTCATGTGATTTATTGAGTACCGTACTGAAAGTGAAAAACAGAACGGTCATACGGTATAGAATAGTTGTAAGTGTATCCGTTGTTTACTCTCACGAACGTGTGGCTGACTGGGAGCTGCCACTTGCTGCCATTACCCAGTATCACAAGACACTGTCATATTACATATTGCTACCCTAGGAAAAGATGAAAATTCAAAATTTGAAGTATTGGTCCCTATTGAACGCATACCATTTTTGCATGATCGTGATGTCTAAAAGTCCTAAGTTGAACCATCATTAAGTCAGGGACTTTCTGTATATGTATATATATATATATATATATATATATGTATATATACATGGACTGGAAATGAGACTGCCTAGATTGTGATCCTTGGACTCAACTATATAACCTTGGACAAGGTTACTTAGCATCTTCTTTTCTCAACAATTTAATCTCTAATATAGAGATAATATTACATTTCTCTATAGCTGTTATGAGGAAGCTGAAATGAGGTAAATAATAGGTGAAATACTTATTTTGCATAGCTCATGTTGTATTTTTGTTACTAAAGCTAGTCATTGATCTGTTTTAAGTAGAATTGAAGCATTAGTATATATGTATACACAAAAAGTACTTTGTCACTCTGCAACCATAGTTGATGTACTTTTTTGAATTTCACAGCAGGGATCCAGGATTAGTTAATCATTTTTCAATTGTTAATATAAAAGTAGCTATAATTTATTATTTACAGGGAAAATAATGAGTAGCAAGTAGAACTATAATCTAAGAATTTTCCATATTTCTCCTGGAGTGAAAAATGGAAAATTTTTCATAATAATTTAGGTACAAGTAATCAGTAATTGCAAACCATGTGCAAATGTCTTAGAACATGTTATTATCATCACTAAAAAGAGGATTTCCATAGAATGATTAGTGCATAATAGCACACGTTAGTGAGCAACAGTGAAACCTTTAAAGCATGCACTCTTCACAGTTCTGTTACTTAAAAGCATACAAGAATATGACAATGTAAAGGTACTTCTTCCCTTACCGCTGCAGACAAATTCTCGTTTTTGAACCTCAGCTACATTATGGCCCCTCAGGTGGGATGGGCCCATACACTGAGTATAGAGGCCCACACGAGGCCTTTGGCGCAGCCAGTCAGAGAGCCAGGCTAGGTGGCAGTCACAATACAGGTTGTTCGAGTGGAGTCGACTAAATGAGGGGAAAGAGGTTTAAAGCACGAAAACAGAAAATAGTTATTTCAAAACTTGGAGGATTCATTGATCATAATATATAACGATATTTCTTAACGTAGAAGTAGATAAAGGTTAGCAAGTACCAACCTACTTACTTTTCTAAAAATTAAACCAGTTTATAACCACAGAAGCAAGTCTCTCTTCATTTATCTCTGAGCTGAGCAAAGCTACAGAAGCTTGAACATGATCATAAAAATCTTTTGTCCACGTTCATTTAAAACAGTAGAGAGAAACAAGTAAGTCCAAGGCAAACTGCTCTGCAGTCCGACATACTGACCGCCGATTGTAAATGGAAAATATCATAAGTTGAAAATGCATTTAATACATCTAACCTACAGAACATCATAGCTTAGCCTCGCCTACCTTCAACGTGCTCAGAGCACTTTTCAGTGGGGTACGGTGGAGGAGGGGGGAAAGGGAAGGTTAATGAAAGTTGAGACTCCCAGTTTTAATTATCACTCTCGCTATTACTAGCCTCTGTAGAAACTGCTTGCAAAACCTTTTTAGCAGGTCATTTTCATTTTTTGCTGAACAAGACAGAATAGTAATTCAATATAAAACACTTCTTTCACGTGCCTCTTCTGATTTCCTTCTTTTCGTTTAACATCAGAAAAGGGGACTAGCTGCTTTTGGCTCTTGGGGACCTATTCTCAAAGAGCAGGAACTGAAATTAAAAGACACAAATGGCTTGGAGCGAAGGAATGAAGTGAGTCCCTCTCTGTTGGCAGGGATCCACACCAGAGAATGGATCCCTTCCAAGTGGCAAATAGCATTTTTCCATTAATAAAATATCAGACAAATGTATCCACTAAATTAGGTAAATGATTTCAAACTGGCTTTTATGTTTTCTCAAACTAAAGAAAAGGACATCCAAAGCTATAAATCAAAGCATCATTCCCAGAATTGTCTATGACACGGTAACGCCACTTCAGTCCTTTTTAGCTGATGTGCTCAATTCTAACCCAATAACAGTAATGGATATTAAAACATGGAACTCAGTCCAGAAAGATAATTGGACCATAAAAATGGAATTTTTAAGTAGCAATGATAATATAGAATAATGAAACAACCAAAGCAAGGGAATTTAAAGTTAGATAACTATTTAACATTCTCCTTGAACCTGTAGATAGGGAACAGACTGTCTTGCATCAAAACTAGACAGCATGCCACAGAACAAAAAGCTACATTTTGGGAAAGCTGGGTGACCTCTGGCTCAGTTTGCTTAGAAGTCAGAGTGGGATCCTTTGGAAGCCACGTAGCACATTACACATCATTGTTCTCTAAATATTTCCATCTAAATCAAGTACATTACAACCATTCAATTAGGTGCGCATGAATTTGAAAAGAGAAAATAGCATAAAAATTTAAAAACCTGATTAATAAGACAAATTGTAGTGGATTTCTACAAGAAAATAAGACAATATAAAAAATGTAGATGGATGTTTTTACAGTCTCAGTGGCTTTAGTTTTGCAAAGATTGAAAGCTTGATCAATTTGTTTTTAAAAAATTAGCTAGAGTTAATGAGAAACCATTTTCATCAAACATAGTTTGAGTGAACTGGGCTCTTAGTTTGGCTAGATTAGTCTCAATCTGATAGCCCCAAGAAAATAAAATTTGGTTATATTTGCATACTTTTAGAATTATTTTATTTTGGTAAATCATATTCCAAGGAAATTATAATGATATGTTATTGCACACAGAGCTACATTTTAGTGAGAAAAATGACATTAATATTGGTTTTACCTAAATCATTAAAATGCTGGCAATTCAACTGATTTTTTTATTAAAGAGTGAAAATAAACGTAATATGTTTCCAGTTATAAGCTATTGTAAAATGAAAAATATTTTGAAAATCCAATCAAAATACATTTACCCCACTTAAAAACATATTTTTTCAAAAACTTCAATGCTTAGGTTATGTTTCCCACCATTTCTCACATGTTGTATATAATATATTTTTTAGGTCAAGGTGATTCTGAAACGCAGTTTAAATGAGACTTATCTCTGAAAATGCTTTAACTAAATACCCCCACTCTAGACTTTAAGGCTTAATTATTCTCTAAGAGAAAAAAATAGCTGTAGCAAATGCTTTATTAGAGGACCATTTTTCTTCACCTAAAATATTTTAATGTTCATCTGTAAGCCCTGAAAAGATATTTTTAAATATAAATGCTGACACAATCTTAATTATAGAAGCACTAGAGGGTGATGCTGTAATTTTACGTTACAAAGAATGTTGGAGAGCCAGTTTGGCTTTATTAGGTCTGCTTGCTGTACAGTAATAAAATCATAAAGATTTACCATTTATCATTTCTGACAGCCAATCAAGGAGTCTTCCATTTCTTAATGAAATGTGACCTCCACAATAGCTCAAAGTAAATGTCTCCCCTCCCAAACTTCTCATAACGCATATCATTTAAAAGAAAGCTTTCAAGTTTTCAGAATAATAGTTTGTTTGCCCAAATATCTTATCTGGAACTTTTAAAAAAATGTTCTCTTTGTCTACCCTATAATGAACTAGCAGTCTATTCTTTGCTTACTAACAGTAGTACTTAAGGCGATCTTTCAGTTGATTATGTTGACCTTTATATATGTGACTACTTACAAAGTCCTAAGTTTAGGCATATGGTTGAAACTCGCCACAGAAAGTCTGGTAATATTGTTATTGTTGAGAGTGCTGTAGAATAAAAAAAAGTTAGGAATTTTAGATCTGAAGGTTTATTGATCATTCGATATATTAATACAGAGAAAACGTTTCATGATTATGTTTAGGCAGGACAACTACCTGGCAGAGATGGCATAGAGAATGCACTACATTATACACAAGATGTTAAATAAATTTTATACTTTAACACTTTACTAGGCATTCATCAAATATTTATTACAAATTTATGGCTTTAGCCATAGTATCTTTGACTATTTACACGGTGCTTTATGTACCACGTGCATGCATGAATGCTTACTTATGATATTGGTTAAGGAATGAACATGAGACAGTCACAGTTAGAAAAATCAAGAAGTTACATTTCCTTGGAGGGGCACGATGTGGAATTAGTGTCCATGAGGAAATGAACATATTTGAATTCTCCAACTGAAATCTCATAATAGTAGCACAGAATCAGTTCTGCCAGGTCCTGGAAGAGAGTCCTCTAACGTTCTTTACTGTGGATGTCAGCCGCTGCTGAAAGTTGAGTAATAAGGCTGATATCTATATTTGGTACTGGCATTGGGTGGGGATGAAGTGACATGCTGTAGCAGTATATTGAAAGCTTAATATTTCTAACAGGTTTTAGTTGCAGCCGCATATCCTGCCCTTTGTTTAGTGCTGCGTGGTCGTGATCATGGTTTCTTGAAGGTAAAGTCAGGAAGATGGGTGGTCAAGGGAGATATAGTAAAAATAAGTATAATTCTTGCCAAATTCAAATTTTCTTACTGTTCCTCCTACCACAAGCATTGTTAGTTGTATTATTATTACTATTTCTACTACTTCTACTATTTATTCATTCATCGAATATTTCCGGAATGGCTCTTATTTTTATGGCAACATGGAACATTAATAAATCAAGCATAAAATCTGTCCCAAAATAGCATATAGTCCAACTGGGGAGGTGAATTACATGGATTACAAAAACTTGGAGTTAATAAGATTAAGAAGAGAGATTTTGTTTTTTCCTCCCTTCAGAGAAGTCTGGTTGTGATGAGAAAGCAGGGAGACAGTGGTCCCAGGAGTGTGTGAGTACAGTTTGGAGATGGAAAATGACTCCAGCATCTAGAAGATACAGTGGGGTGGTGACTCAACAGCACAAAGCTGAAGGCAGCAAGAAAGATGGGATCAATGGCCCAGGTGGATGAAGTTTGATACTGGAGAAGGGTTTGAATTAGAGGTTGCAAATTCACTTGACTCCAGAGGCCATGCAGGGAAGACACATGAGAGAAGCAGACTGCATGTAAAGAAACACAATGGGGAAGAGAGATGGAGAAGAGCAGACAGACAGCTGGGACCAGGGGGACTATGGCAATCTAGCAACGATATTCTCTGTTGTAGCAGCTAATATTCAGCTCTAATGGACTGTTGCTGTGCTGTAATGGAAGGCTGCCAAACACTGTGATTTTCTCAAGAGAAGCTAGAAATGGAAAATTTTAGATCAGTCCTCCTAATTTGCTAATTTTTCTTTTCATTTTTTTTGGTGAGGAAGATTGCCCCTGAGCAAATATCTGTTGCCAATCTTCCTCTATTTTGTATGTGAGGTGTCACCACAGCATAGCTTCATGAATGGCATGTAGGTCTGTACTCGGGATCCAAACCCGTGAATCTGAGGCCACCAATGCAGAGTGCACGAACTTAACCACTACCCGACCAGGCTGGCCCCCTAAGTTTTAAATACTGACAGCTAACTCAAATATTTCAAACAGTCCATGGGCCAAATCTATTTGGGCTAAGCAAGATATATTTGCCATTAGGCCAGCTGGGGACTGCGGTTGTCAATGGCGGGATATGGGGTGTTCAGGGTTTGAGGGATTAGGTTAAACTTTTCAGTAAAGTAGGGAACAACAGCTACAGATATAGAACACCCATTGACTCTCTTTACTATCCAGTTTTGAAATGTATTGAATGACATAAGAACTAATCCAAGCGATTTGGATTAAGTCACATAGAAAAAACCCCCACTTTATGGAAGACCTATAAAGCATTGAATTGGTTGACTCATATTATCCAGAAGCTTGTAGCATTTTCCCATACTCAAGTGATTTTTTTCAAATGCCATTAAAATACACCCTGATGTTTGAACTAAAAGGTTTTACTTCTCAAAGGGATTTGCTTTCAAATGATCCCTTTTCCCACTCTCAAAATTTATGCTGACTTTATATGGCTAAAATCTTCAGAGTACATAGCATATTGAAATATGACTTTGGGGATAACATTTTTTTTTAAGTAATTCACACTCAGCAGACATGCATTAATTTTGAACCATAGTTTCTTACAATTCCACATAAAAGAGAGTTTTCATTGAATGCTGAAGCCAGTGGCTATCAATTTGAAAACTTTTCTCAAAATGTGAATTCACATAATGCAATTAAAGAAATAAATTATGTTGGCATTTTTATTCGGTATTGATGCTGGCAAAGCAATACTGATACTGATACCTGGTAACTGAACAATATGTGGAACCAATGAAATGAAATTATTTTAAAACTAACAATAAATGTAAATGTTAATTAGGTATGATGTCATGTATATGCTATGGTCGCAATCAACTCCTATTCTGAAAAAATGTAAATTTATATATTGTACTTCTTTATTTGTGAACATTTTTTCCTACATGAAAGTCTATTTCTATGTTCAACCTCAAGATTTTCTCTTTGTGGTGAGAACATATTCTTATACAAAAGATATTTTGGGGTGTAAATATTAAACGTTAGTCTTGGCAATCAGGTAGGCCCTCTCGAACTTAGATCTTGATTTATTCTTTCTTATTGCCTTAGCGTCAAGCGTAGGATTTATCAGAGAGTCTGATATTTAATGGATATGAATCCCTATGTTTCAATTCAATTAAATTATGCCCATTCTATGGAAAAGGAAAAAGAAAACATAAGACTAGCAACTCAAGGAATATATTTCATTTCTCAATCTAGCATCCAAAGCAAAAGAAAACACTGATCTCGGTTTAATTACCAATGTTATTTTTGAGATGATATCTTCATATTAAGAAAATAAACAGTCTAAATCCTACTAACCAGAATTCCACAATAAGGCCATGAATATATAAGAGATAAACTGCCTCCTTGCTTTCACCTGGCTTGACTTTTCCTTCTTGAACTTTATTCACTTTCTCTACCTTAATATATATCCTAATCTAACAAATTTTCATCAATGGCCCAGGCTGATCACTCCCATCTTCTCCAGTTTGGCCTCAGTGTATTCATACATTCACAAATGGTTCATGGAATTAAAATTTAAAACAATCTGAAGCATTGGGAATCTGAAATTTAAGGTGAAGTGCAAATTAATTAATCCTTCATTATTTCCACATAAGAAGAAGATATACACTAAAGAGTAAGGGATGGCAAAAATATGCAAAACTGACAACTTGCATTCTGGAACGTTTCTGAGGGTTACTCTAAAAAAAAAAGCCCCCGACTAAATGTTTATAATAGGCAAACTTCTGGTTTACCTGACAAGAAATTTGGGCTTAAGAAATTCCAGTTTTTTCAGTACTTTATCCAATTTTGCCTTAAATTCTTTATCAATTCTTTCTCGACAGGTTGTATGAATGATGAGGATTTTAAAAATTAACATACATTAAAAGACCATCTGCTTGACTTTATGAAATTCTAATATCAAGTATTTAAAAGATTTTGAAAGAAACTTACATTTTCTTATATTATGTGCTAATTTTAATTATTTTTTTAGACAACAGATTCTGACCGTTATGCATCTCTTTGAGACATATATAAGCTCCTAAAAAGAGTTTCCAATATTTTGGATTTTGATTTTAATTTGATGAACTATAAAACCTTTATCACTCTTTGGTGTGTTTCATGGTAGTGGGTCTTGCTAAAGTCACATTTTAGATATTCTGATAACATGACAAGCAAAGTTTGAGGTGATTGTGTTTCCATGAACTTACTGCTTCTAAAAACAAAGATAGTTTAGAACATATAAGCAAATGAATAGTTCTTATATTTGTGGGTAAAGGGTTTTCAATGCATAGCACAGTGCTTGGCACACAGCAGGCACTCAATGTATAGACAGAGTACTCTTTCTGTCTCTCTACAGAGGGAAAGAGTTCACAATATATTATATATATGAATGATTCCATGTCTAGTAAGTATTTAAGCTCTTTTATTTTAGTAACAAACTACTTTGTGGGATTTTAATTCATCCAAAATATTCATCAAATTTTCCATAAAAAGATTGGCATCATTCATATTCCTAGTTAGGAGCAATGACTAAGTAACAAAATATTTTGGCTTGATCAGCTCTATTCAATTAAATAACACCTGTGGTAGTCTCTTCCTAGACAAAGTTTAGTGACATTGACTACGGTTTTGACATCAGACTACTATCTGAAATCACAGTTATCCGGACTCTGAAATAGCATCCATGTGCTTTGTACATTAAAAATGGCTCTGGAACACAATTGAAAAAGTGGCCTTATAACTACAAAGTGTATGATAAGCACTTTGAATGTTTTTCCTATAGAAAAGGACAGTTATCCACAGAAACAAAGTATCTCTTTTGTGGTTGGAGAACAGTATATATTCTTACAACACAATTTGTCTCAATCAACTCATTCTTAAGTAAGTCTTTAAAAATAATTAATAACTTAGAAGCACATGACACAGCTAGAAATTCTATTCATTTACTCACAACTAAAACCAAAACAATATAGAAAATAATGCTAACATAAGCCATTCTAGTTGACACATTAAACATTTGTCAGAATTACATTCTGCTCCTCAAATTCAATTTACAAAGCAATAGAGTCTTTTTTCAGGAGGATTTCATGATTCCTGGATAACTTTTAACACATAGATTAAATATTCAAAACTTCTTCATAATTTAATTCAATTTTGGATTTCTGAATAATTGAGTCAGGGATGAATTACGGCATAGAAAAATATTTTATTTTGGGGAGAAATTTGCAAGTATACCGAAAAAGCTAGAGATGTGAATCTTTGGAAAAAGATTCCAGAAGAGTAGAGGTGGCTTAAACCGTTTTAGTAACTCTTGTTTTCACTAAAATTATTTTCAATATAATTAACAATTTCATTAAAATTATTTTACTATTTCAAAGGTCTGTAGAGATTACTCACTTGCCTCTAACCAATTTTGTCAGCCATATCTATCCAGCAAGGAAAGACAGAGGATGCCAATTATAATTCAAATCTGTGTGTTGTGCTTTACAAAGTCAGTAACGAAGACTTTGAAAGGGACCTAATGGGTGGTATATTAATATTAGAAAGTAGATTTCAAATAATCTTACAAAGATGATATTGTCTAGTTAAAAATGACATTTTAAAATGAGAAAACGTCTTTACATTGCATAGCAACCACAAAATATACCAATATATCAGCTACCAACGTTTATTTTTTGTTGTAATTTTTCCTATACAACTGATGTCTTAATACTTAGCAATTTTGAGAATTCTTACAAATCCTGTGAGTGAGAATATTTTACTATAAGGAGAAACACTTAAAAGACAATAAGTGTGAATGTGTGAGTGTCCTTCCCAGACAATTTTACCTAAACATACAGATAGGATATGCAAGGTTTTGCACAATCACACATTTCGACTCTTTTCTGTATTCACCATGAGTTATTTAAGGCATCTCTTTAGGAGACCATTTTGACACAAGGTTTTAAGCAAGTAGATAAGCTTCCACATCAGCACTCCCCAGACACAAAGCTCCCGTTAAAGAGTAAGAGAAATAAGCAGTACTTACAGCACTTCCAGGTCCCGGAGAGCCCTAAATGCCCCATCTTCAATACAGCTGATCTGGTTGTAATCCAGTTGCCTGTTAAATAGATTAAAAGAATATATGTAAAAAGCTGAAGACTAGCAGGGTTAGGTGAAAGGAAGTCTCCTGAAGGGTCTACGGAGTCCTGGCTGCACTAACTGAAATGCTTTCACGAACACACTCATCTCCTTAAGAATGTCACAAGCCATTCTGGCCTCAGTGCCGCCACTGAAATCTCTTTTTGTTCTGAACTGTCTGTGCAAATAGCAGCCCTTGGAAAGCTCCAGTAAATAATAACTGCACCTTATATTAAATGCCATAGGAATGCAATTTCATTACATCAAGAAAAGCTATCCATTAAGAGCTTTCAGCGTCATCTTGCTGAAACAATTTCATTAAGGTAAAGGACTGTAAATCACTTAATGTCACATGCACCCCTCAGTGACCTAACAGAATCCATTTATCAGAGAAGCCCAGCTGCATGTTAATTTCAGTATCCTTGGCAAGCAAGAGCAAGACTACTTTTAGGTTTTCTTCTTTTAAAAGCAGTTTTCCTTCGAGAACTCCAAATCAAGAAAGAGAAATGAGGTGCCATATATTTCCCTGCTAATTTCAACCAGGAATACACTTTAGAAAACTAGCAGTTGTTCTCTATTAAACTTCACTATTCTTATAATTTGCATTGTTTATCATTATATGCGAATTCTCTATACTGTAAATACGGCATACTTTTCAGTTAAGGAACTTCCCGAATTATACCACTCTCCAGAAAATAAGTTTTTAAAACTATTAAGAAATTAATAAAAAATTCTTACTTCTCTCAAAGATGCTAATTTCAGCCCCAAAAACTAAGACACATATACGGCAGCAACATTGTTAAAATACTACACATATCAACGGTAAAAAGTTTAAAAGCCGTATCAGTTCCTTCTACATAATACAAAATTCAAACAGATGAATCTTCTTCTGTAGCTTAAGTACTCATTTGTTAAAATTCAAAGATGAAAAGAAAAGGCTGCTCCAAATTTGGTTAAGTCTGCTTTTTCCTGTCACTTGTTTTTGGAATTAAAATTTCCTTATTCATACAAAGGAATTCATCTGGTTGAAATGAACAGCTAAGTAATAAATCCTATATCCTCTCTGTCCTATCCTTTCTTTCTTCCTATTTTTACAAAGAAGCAGTTGTTGTTTAAACTAGTAGATTGATGCTTAGCAATATTATTCTGCCAATAAAGAAAAAGTATTTTAATGCTTCACTTGAGATCAAAACAAAATGTTCGATGACATAGTCAGGTGAGCTGTCAGCTCTGCATGCATTGGGAGGGAAGGCAGACATACACGGTAAGACTATGATCATAATACAAATGGAGCTCCTCCTTGTTTCAAGTTCGGAATTCACTAAAAGGGCTAATTCATATTTGAGGTCTGCTCTTAAAGAACTGTTTAAACATGCCCATAACAGTTGTTTCTCTCACAAGACTCCTGAATAAAGGTGCAATGATTTAATCCAGTGACTTTCAGAGGGGCCTCTTCAAATTCCTTACTTTAGAAATTATGTACATAGAGAATATCTCATGAAATATGCATCTCATTTTTAAGAAGGTCTCTAGGGGACACAATAACACGGGAGACTACCTGATGTCATGCAAATGGTACAATTTAGGACATACAATACACAAAAAGGCAAACTCTGGAGAAGATACAATTTTATTGCTTTTATAAACTAAGGTTTTCCCCAAATAATAGCTACCAGCCGTGCTACTATAATAGCCCAAAGCATTTCCACTTATTAGGAAGTAATACAGAAGTATAATTTTATTTTCTAAGAAGACTTTTAAAGCCTCATGATGTAATACGGCTGCTGAGGTTCCAAGAAAACACTTACATTCTTGAGCACTTTTGATTTTTACGGATTAAATTCATTTAACAATTAAGTTAATAGCCTTTTTATTTTAAAGTGCTAAATATATATCTACACTACTATTCTCTAACCTCTTGAACAATTTATCAAAGCCATTTAAATTAGTACAATGGCATGAAGTGTTACCCTTGACATACTACAAAAGAGAAATTGTTTCCAGACAAATTGGCAAAATCTTTTAATGCTATCAAATTTGCCTAATGCAGTCTCCAGGTTAATCTGTAAAAGGGTGAGCTGTATGTTTGCCCATATCTTATTATCCTTAGCTGTCAATGTATAAATCAGTGCTGACACAGCTTCTTTTAAATCATGCATACCATACACAAAGGCGAAGCCCCAGCATGCCAGAAAGCACTCAAGCAAATCTTGTCCTACAAGGACTGAAAGGCAGATTACTTTCCCTATACCACCAGAAGTCGAGACTCTGCTGGAAACTTTGGTAATTTTACCCCTCTTTAACATTGCTTGTGATTACAAGCTTCTGATTCTTAACAGTAATCTAAGTCCTTTTTGGTGCAAAAACATTAAGACTAATTTGCTCTCATAGGACCAAAGTTTTCTTAAAAGTTTTCCAAATGCCATCATATCTCAGTCCACATATCTTCTAAGAATGAAGATATTTTATGAAAAGTTACTCACATAAAAGGACCATCAAAATCATAATGAATAATTTTTTCATCAATTGGTGGATTTTGTTATATTCAAAGGAATGTTTATGGAAAGTGTTGTGCCCATGTGACTGCTCATGAGAAAATTTCTCTGCACAAAACTCCACTTGTCTGCATATGGTTCAAGATAAACAGTGTCAAAACTACGCATAAGCGTAATTTATTTCAGGGTTTCTGGACGATTTTTCTGCACCTTGTTTCTCTCACCCTGCTCACTTCCTTCCCCACTACCTTTCAAACCCTGGGCACTTCTGCTTTCTGTAAACAGGGAAAGATCTGTTCTCAGCCAAGCATTTAGTGACAGGCTGACCTTGTTTAGATGTGATTTCTAATTGTGCCATGAAATTATTCTGAATTAAGGAATCAAGAGGAAGAGTTACTTTTTTCCACTCTCCAAAAAGTAACGTTACAAGGATTCAGCCAGATATAGGGTAAATTTGTTGATCTCTGGTTGATAAGCGCAGGTACATTAGGGACAACTTTAGGATCCTTTTCTGGCACAGGGGTCACTTGCCAGGGAGAAGCAAGCTAGCACTTTTCTTATTTTCTGGAGAGAAAGAATGGTATAAATAGTACCATCGGCTGTTTCTTTCAGACCTTCAGCCGATGTATCCTAGCATAGACTTTTGTACCTTCTCCGCCTTATTTCCTACCTCCACTCCTCCCCTCTGCTTCTGCTCAAATTCCAAATCCCCTCTCCATCTGATCCTTCACTGTCCCAGTTTGTAAGTGTATGTTTTGAAGCTACTGCTTTATTATTAATTTCATGAAAAAGATGATGTTAAAAAGACTAGATAATCTTCAAGCTATTTCACAGCATTAACATTCTGATTCTCTTTTTAGGGGTAACTACTCCTCTTACCATGCTCTAGAATAACTCTAGACTGCCCAGTCTAATTTTTACTAGTGCTGGTAAATTTAGTCTTAGACAATGGAGTGTGTCTTTATTCAGAGACGTTACTGTGTGCCTCACATACATAGAATTTGTAAAGCTGATCTGATTTTCTTTAACACTAAAAATAATGTAGCCTAGTTTCAGATTTTGATTAATTCTAGGTATGAGAGACAATACATAACACTGCTAAACATAAATTTTAAAAATAGGCATATTAAATGACAAAAGATTGAACATTTGCTTAGTTTGCATCTTGAAATATAACTGGAGACATTGCATTCTGTTACTCCTAAGTTTTATTTCAGAGAATTCCACTTTTAATTTTTTGAAATTTAGATACCATACCGTGTCTGAATTAAACATGTAAACCTACCTGCCTGCATTAACTTCAGGTGGTTTTGTCCTTACCTATAGAAAACTCCTATTTTACTGCAGGATCCAAGTAATAAGATCTTATTACTAATGGATTTTCTTTTTGTAAGAATTAGAAAACCATAAAACATACTTAACTCAGAAATCATTAAAGATTTTTCATGGTTAGTATTGTCTCAAAGAAAGGTAGGGTCTGTTAATGTCTCAACAAAATTATACTATGCTCCAGTTTTCCAGTTTTTTAAAGCTACTAGAAGATTATTTCATATTCATATTTCTATTGTAAAATGGAAAACTTCAAAAATTTATTTTTGACTTAAAATACATCAAAGTGATTAGGATCAATATGAGAGAATAACATTTTGCTGTTTGGAAAGTACTCTGATAAAATATATAAATCAAATGGGATAAAAAGAAAAAATGCTGTTAAGGACACAGGCATGATCCGTTCTATTTCTTTCCTTGTGTATGTAAAATTCAAGTTAATATGAGTGCTTAAATATATAAATCTTATTCTAACAACGATTACTTAAGAAGTAATCCAAGATTTTTTATAACATATAAAGAGCCTAAGAATGATATAAATTGATCCTAAATGAAAACCCTAGACAGAAGTTTCTGCAACAATATAGTTTACCTCAGCATAAAAGCACATCAGTGTTAACCTGAACATTAGTGAAGAAAACAACCGAGGTAAGGACTATTCTGAGGAATGCAAAATAATTTATGTAATTTGAGAATTAAACCCTTTTGCAATCTTTCAAGCAACATTTTGTTTTTCTCATCAGAATAATGAATCTGAGTATTTATTGGAATAATCTTTGGTGTAAAGTTATACCCACTTGCTAATTTATTGGGAAGAGGCAAAACATAGCCCTAAGAGAGATGGGAAGAAAAAACGGAGTAAAGACAACTAAGTTGACCTTCACATTCTGGTAACTCTACGTAAATTAATCAAAGGTGGTAGAAAATGAAACTGACAATAATAATTGCTTACATTTATTGAATGCATAGCAAATGGCAGGATCTCTAGATATGTCATCTTATTATTCCTCACAGTAACTTGAAAAGGTAAGTATTATCACCATTCCGATTTTATAGATGAGAAAATGAGGCTCACAGAAGTTCAATAACTTATTCAAAGTAGGTAGCAAATATTTGGTGAAACCTTGATTCAAATTTAAATGTACATATTGCTGACGTCCCCACTCAAGACGTAAGTGGCTAAAGAAACAGATCAGGAGCTATACATTCTGCAAATGGGGGTTTTGGCTAAATCTCTGATGGCCAAGTGTCAAGGAAGAAGCCAGCAGATGAAGAATGCTATATAATGTCAGAGAAAGAAGAGATTATCATAGACTGAAGTAATCATGTGTGAGGGAGGAAAAATCTTCATCCTTAAAAAATAGGTAGAATCCAGAAAGTCAGAAAATAGAAGTGGGTATTCCCCATCAAGGGGAAAGGTTCACTAAAAAAAACAAAACAAAAACAAAAAACATTTGTGAGCAGAGGCTCTACAACGTTCACAGTAAATGTTTGCAAGGAAGAGGTCATTTGGGCTTGAGTAAAGAGCTTGTATGCAGATTCAGTGGCAGAGGGGGCTAGAAGCCTTGGTGGAAGTCAGAATGTTAGGACTAGTCAGAATATCTAAAGATATGATGGCATTCAATAAAAATAATTGCTCTCTCAGGGGAGAGTCTATATTTCTTCAGACCTTGTAGAACTATGACAGTATTCTGCTATGTCCCCAGGGCTTTGCCATAGTGCCTATAACAAAGAGTGTGTGTGTGTGTGTGTGTGTGTGTGTGTGTAATAAACTGAATGATTTTAAGCCAGGTAGTGATGGGATAAAAAACAATGCATTACAAAAACAAATCTGGCCTGCAATGTTAAAGTTATCTAATGAGAACACAAACTGGAGATCAAAATTCAATTAGCAACCTATTGCAATTGTTCAGAGGTAGCAAAATGTGGCTGTTCAGTGTTGGGGAAGCAAGAAACCCAAAGACATATTCTATATCAAGGACAAGATGCCAGCCACAAGAGGATCGTGCCAATTCTTACTTTATACATATGTGAATTGGATTCCCAACTACTCAATTCGATTTTCTTGTGTTTTGTTTATTTTATTTTGGAAAGTATTTATGAAGATATATTGCATAGACTCATTTTTACATAAGAGAATGACATCACTGAAGGAAAACTGCTAAGATACCCTGAAGATAAGGCAAAATGCAAAGTTGGAGAGGTTAATGGTAGCATACTTGTCTGTAGTTGTTGGAGATTATCATAATTCAGCGTGCTTTTAGAGTGAATGCAAACCAGGCAAATTACAGGACCATGGACAGTTCCTATGGTTTCAATAGCAGCGCTGCTGAGTTCCTGATACATTTTACATTTACCTGTCCGGACAACCACTGGTTGTCCCTTATGTCTATAGACAGCATTCTGGATGTTAATTGGAGCTCTGGCTCTCATAATATGAAACTCAAATTCATTCATTATCCATAAAATAGAGAGCCATTTCTACAGGTTTGTTTAGAAGGTTCTATGTCCCACTGAAGATCTGTGGCATTTAATCTAACACTAAGGCTAGTGGGTCCCTTGAGTGAGAAACCAAACTCCACTTCAAAGTCTCTTTAGCCTCAGGCTTACAGAAAACACTCTGGGAAGGAGCTTGGGGTGCTCAAAGTTACAATATAAATTTGATATCAATGGATTTTATTTTTATGATAAATATGTAATAATGACAAGAAATGTAATGAACTAAACATGAAAACTACCCGATTGCAGTAGACATTTTGCAGTTAAGACAATTTATACAACAAAGCTAAAGAAAGTCTTGCATTTGCATGGTAAACTACATAATACACTCTTCTCATTGTTACATATTGATTCTATATTATGTGAACAACCCTGGTTTGTTTATTGTTATGGAATAGCAGATGATACAGGAAAAAAACCAGTAGAGAGATATATAAAAACAGAGAAGTGTAAAAAATAAAAGTAAAACACTAAGTGTACTTAGTATAGAACTGTGTATTTTCCTTCTATGGATTTTAATTGATCCATCAATAAACTAAATTGATGATGACAGAGTTCCTGAAAGAAAAGAAAATTTCTAAATAATATAAATAGCTGAGTAACACAGATTAACTCTCCCTCTCTGCTGTTTGACAAATCTTCTTATTCCCAATAACCACTGCACCACAAATTGGGTGATTTCTTTCCTAAAATTTCATGGACATACATATTTGTTTCCCAAATGATACTATGACTTAGAAAGAACCAAGCTAAATCATCTTGTAACTTAAACCCTTGTCCATAAATTTATGTATGTAAAAAAAGAATAAATATAAATATTTACCCTAATCTATTTTTTTTTTTTACCAACAGGCAGTTTTCCTGGAAAATGAGCGTAAGACTCATAACGAATGTAAGGTTAATGCAATTGAGATGATGCAAGCAAATGAGAAAGGGATGCCTTTATTTCTGAACTAAATAGTAAAATTTGACTGGGACATTGAGTACATTTTGAGGACATATTGCAAAATGAAAGAAGAAAAAAAGCTAGTGTGATTTACTTTGCACAATATGTCTAAAATAATGTTTGCTGGAATTTAATTATTTTAAGTATTCATGTTGAATTCACTAAAAAAACTAATGGTAAAGTATGGTAGCTTTTGCTTGTGTGACATGAATAACAACCAGCAATCTAATTAATTTGTAAGTTCACACATTTGTGGTTTCTTTCGATTAAATTCCAGGATAACTACAACCAGAAATGTTTTCTCATAGAAATAAGAGACTTGGGAAATTTTTTATATTCATAAAATACATACCTAGAGAATAAGCTTGCAAGTCTTAGCAATAAAGCAAGGTTTAATTTTCCATCATTCTCCTAAATCAGTCCATTTAAATGGAAATATCTCATAGATAACTGTAAACAAATCAGTGGCACAATATAACATCTTTGTTCAAGATACAATCAGGCAGCAGCAAAGGCTTTATTGCATCAGTGTTAAATATATTAAATATATATAAAAAGTTTAAAAGAAAAGTCATATAAACATTGATTATTATTTTGGTGAGGCATCAGTTGGTAATGATATGGTATCAATACTTTAATTCATACTTGATTGGGGAGTTTAAAAACACAGACGCAAACCCTATGGAAAAGAGCTGCCAGTGATTATTACAAATGTTATAATTTAGCTGATATTTTAATATGATTTTGTTATTCTCAGACCTCACCATCTAAAATGTCGGGAAAAAGAATGTGGTTTAAGTTGCAGCTGGAGAAAATCAGGTAATAAAATGTAAAGGTTTAATCCAGTTAGGAAATTAATAGAGATAAGCAAAAAAGTTATGGGAAGTCCTCCCTGGAGATGTTTAAGAGCAAGATAAATGTCCATCTGTCTACAACAGTTTTAGTGTGGCTTGCCTGAAGGAAGAGAAATAAGATCTGCTAATTTGCAAAATTTCCACAGCATCAATTTCATATTGTCAGGATGCTGCCTTGAGCATATTTAGCCAATCCACAAGATTAAAGCAAGTGCTTCCAGTGGAAATCTTCTGATAACTGGAATTTGCTGTGAATAAGGACTGAATGTGGTAAAGCCAATAAACGTATTACAGTGCATCAAACTTTTAGAAGTGCTATCACCTTGATGCAACTAAAGCAGACATTCTGTCTAGTCTTCTGTTTTCTTTTTACTCTCTGAATGATCTGGAACAGTAGCCATTGTCATGCAGGACTGTCCAAATTGTAAGTGCATACACTAGGATGATAAACGGGACAAAGCACTGTACCTCTCCTTCCCACAATGAATATCAATAATATTAATACTGTTAATATTATTTATGGGCTTTTATTGAGTAATTACTCGAAGACTTATGGTTACCAGTTTAATAATAATATTACTTAAAATTTACCCACAGTTTTAACTTATTTTACTAGATATTGTCCTTAACCTTTTTTTTTCCTCAAGTAGATTAGCCCTGAGCTAACATCTGACACCAATTCTCCTCTTTTTGCGGAGGAAGATTGATCCTGTGCTAACATCTGTGCCCATCTTACTCCAGCTTATACTTGGGACACCTGCCACAGCATGGCTTGATAAGTGGTGTATAGGTTCAGGCCCTGGATCCAAATCAGTGAACCCTGGGCCACTGAAGCAGAGCAGGTGAACTTAACTGCTGCGCCACTGGGCGGGCCCCCTTCTTTAACTTTTAATGATAAATCTAAACTTCGTATAAAGCTGAATGAAATCAGATTTTTTTAAAACTCTTTTCAATTACAGAAAAATGACTTTTAACTGTAAAATTCTATAAAATTGTAGCTAGGATCCTGATTAATCAAATCAACCAATAAATGCATTGTGGTATTTCCATGTTGCTCTAATGGTCTTTCACATTGTTATAAGGAAGGTAGTGAGAACAGACGGAATAAATTGTGAGATTAGTAGGAATAAATTTTAACTTTTCATAGCCACTTTAATAAATTCTAACCTCCCCAATCTACCCTCACCTGCCATGACTCACCAATATGCAATACCAAGCAATCTCCCCAAAGAATCCTTTGTATTTTCTTTAGGAAATCTTTCCTACAGCATTCTCTGATAACTTCAAGCAATACTTTTCTCTCTTTCTTCCTTCAGCACCTATAGCACTTAATATCTTGTTTATAAATCAGGGTCTTGTGTGTATTCATTTAGTACTTTCTAATATATTTTCTTTTTCCATTTTGTCGCTCCATGTCTAACTGACCCATAATAGACATGGGTCTATCTTATCCATGCCTAACATTAAAAATTACTTCATCTTCTCTTTCTCATCTTCTTAGTCTTACCTTTTTCAGGGCTAACTTCTAGCAGTCGACTAGTAAATACTTGCAGAATGAAACAATAAACTTTATTACATAGCATTTTACTGTTTCAAAAGGTTTTTCACATACCTCCTTTCCCTAATAACTACAACAAACCGAAGCAATTATTATATTCACTTTATAGACGTGAAAATGAAGGTTCAGTGAAGTTTACTGATTTGTCATGTCTACAAGTCCAGTAAACAGCAAAAGATCCCATGACTCCAGAGCTAAACTCATCCCACTGTATACATAATAACTGCCTTTGAATTTGGTGGAAACATGATGCATGTGGGCAAATTATTTTTTTAATTCTCCTAAATCAACATTGCATTCTTCATAGCACACTGGTTGGCATCTCGCCTTTTTTTATCTGAACTTTTAAAATCACATTTTTTAAGAATAAATGAAGAAAACATCAGGAAGAATCCCACCATGACTGGTATCTCAGTCCCAGATATATCCTTAATATGGAAGAAGGGTTACTTAGAGACTTGGATTCCCTGAATATCTTACTAAGAAGATTAAAAGCCACCTGTTTTAAGGATTTAGAGATAATACTATCGTAAGATTGCAAGCGGCAGTCCCAAAGGGTGGTCAACTGTAGCCATCACTATCCTTTTACGATAACACATAGGCAACTTGAGAAGCTGCTACGTGGGGGTCTTTATCTTGTTCTAACCAGACGTAAGATACAGAGGCAGTTGTGAACAACTACATCACTGAATTTACCTGCAGACTTCCCCAAGCCCTAGCTAGAGAAGATAAAAAGAAAGCAAATCAAATTGTTTTAACATGTAAAAAAAATCATAAAAAGCTAGAGCCAGGATTTTAATGGCTCTACATATTTATATCTAGAATATGTATTTTCTATATATATCCTGTATTTTTCTGTCTTTATCTGTACATTTAGAAAGTACAAATTTAAAACAAAAACCATTTACATTGAGGAGAAGTTGCAGAGGCCAAAACTTGGAGCTTTATAAACAGTCGCCTTCTTTAATAAGGGAAAACACCTGTCTCAGTTTCACTACTGAGAAAAGAATGTCGGATCCCACCATGGAGAATTCTGAATAGAAGTTAATTCTTGAAAAAGTGCCTGCCCTGTTTATTGCTAGCTAAGAAATATTGAATTCCTGACAGTTAATCTCAGCACACCGAGACATTTTCCCCTACATTTCAAGCTAATGTAAAAGCTAAGGAAAACATTTCATGTCCTAGCATTCTCGGTCAATCAAAAACCATCATTTTCAAAGGCTAATATAGCATTTTAAAATTTATAAAGATATATATTGACAATATTATGATTGTCACTGAGACCTTAAATCTGATATGTACCATCAGAGCTACGGGCACTTACAAAGAACACTTCTACACAAGACACCAGATTAAAGATTTATCAAGGGAAAATACAGAAACAATCTTCTTTATCTTCTTTCTTTTTTTCTCCTTTTAAAGAAGGCTATGCATATATTCTTTCATAAATATATGAGGGGAAAAGAGTGTAAGAAAAATATTCACACAAAGGGTAAAACACAATTTTCTTATTCTCACACTTTTGGCATTTAATGAAAATGGTGATCTAAAAGCTATATATATAAAAAAAGCTGTAGCTCTACACTACAGGTATCTCTAACAAGAAAATACTGTCTACTCTTTCCAGAAAAAACAGTTTATATTCTGCATTTCCAATAAAGACAGTTAACAACTGAAAAGGGAGTTATTGAAGTACACTGACAGTAAAAGGGAAGAAAATACATTGTAAATATCTTTTAATCAAATTATTTCATTAGATTTCACAAGATTAATCACAAGCTTTGAAGAATGAGTTTGGTAACAACTTCAGTTTCACGACATCTTCTAAATGAGAATCTCTTCAGATAGCTAGTGAAAACAATTTAAAATGTATTGTTACAAGCTCTCCTAAGCAAGTATAAAGTTATATAGAGCTTTCACCATTTTTTCTGACACCTTATTTAATATAAATTTAACTTTGAAATGTATAACTTAAAAAAACAGTATAAATTAGAAAAAACATACTTACAGGTTTTTAATGTCAACTGCCCCACGGAAAGCCTTCCTTGGAATTGCCTGAATTTGATTTTCACTGAGATCACTAAAAATAACAACAAAAAAAATCAAGTTATAAAATATAATTTACAAATTATTTTAATCAATGTGTTTGAGAAGTGATAGGGCATTTCTTAAAAAAAGCTAAAAAAATACTAAAAGGATCATAATTAAATCCATAGAATTAGAGATCATAATTAAATTCATATCATTAGATGCGATTTCTAGTATAAATATTTTATATTTCTAGTATAAATTAAAAAGTTAGACTAAATGGTTTCTTGAAGTACTTTTCCAGATCTTTACTTTTATAATAAATTTCAAAATACAATTCTCTTAAATTTAAGAATCGATTCAATTCTGTGTAATAAAACATTTCTCTAAAACAAATAGTAAATTATTCATAACCCAATTTCAAGGGGTTCTAAAATTTTAGTACTTGATATTTCTGCAACATCCCTGACATAACTTACAAAGTATATAAAGGAAGAAGTCCCTTTTAATGTCCTCGAGAAGAGTGGGCAAAAACTGATAAAACCTGGGCAGTATGATTAAGTTTTCATAGCACTTTAAGTAATCTTGAAAATGGAACACAGCAGTACTGGCCCAACAATAAAACCAACAGTTCCTGCATGAAATATTAACAGCAGACTGATTTAAAACCTTCTTTAAATAATTCTATTATGACCATAAACACAGACTGTCTATATTTGCATTTTAATTTAATTGAGAAATACATTTTAATCAAGGGAAAAAAGCAATTTTTGAGTTGGACTGAGAAGTTTGTAAAAAGCACTCATCTCAGGAAATGGATCATTATTTTTCCTTCAGACTTCAGCTGCAATTCTGTGAGCTCGCATAGCATTATTAGCCTTAAAAGGAGGATATAAATACACAGGCAAGAAATGTCACTGAAAACAGAAAATGCTCATCTAATTTTAGGTAACACCACCACACAGCAGAAAGTTGAAGTATAAAGTAACAACGATGGTGCTAAAATTATCATTAAAATTCTAAAATAAACAATGCTCACGAAGAAAGATGAAGCTACTGACCACAGGTGCGTAGCTGATGAAAACAGAGCCATTTTCCAATTATGTGGAGGCGTACTGGACAAATTCATGCACATCCTCTCCCCTAGTGCTTCTTATGACCAGACTTTGTTGTTCACACACTTGTGGCCACGCCACAGAGATAACTGGCAGATACAGAGATTTAGTGTGTGGTCATGACCTCATTAGCACCAAGTTTTAAACAACTGAGATTTGCACTTATATCTCAATATCTGCGATGTTCAAACAAACAAAAAAATGTTTACTAAGCAATTTGTAAAGAAATAAATGTTGGTCTATTTAAAGAGTAAAGGTCTTTAGCAAAAAAGAAAAAAGCCCGCATATTTTATTTGAAACAATAAATGTACAATATGTGCTTATGCAGGAGTTAAGGCAGCCATCCATTTCCTAAGCGACGTAGCCCCATAACTGCTTTCAATAGTTTCAGTATATCCCTAAGAGTAATCAAACTTCATTTCCTTAAAAATTGCTTATTTCTCCAGCTGGTCATTGATTCAGACTGATTTCCTTCCTTTGTTTAATTACATCGAGTTAAGAATGTTTAACAGTATATATTTAAAACCCATGATGTTAGAAACAGTGTTCAAAGGAGGCTACCGAGCAAGGAGAAAGTAAAGAGAGATACTGGAGAAGGAAAAACCAGAAAGGAATGAGAAATGAGGAGGAAAAAAAAGATTCAATTCAAGCAAATTTGAATCTATAGCACTCCTGAAAACCAATTGTGTTTTTACCGCGGTGCCCATGAATTCAATGTTTTCTCATCGCTTATTTTTTTTTTCCACTTCTAAGACAAAACTGCTTTAAAGACTGTGTAGGGGACTAACAATGGCAGAGATGTTTACTTCAGATCCTGCCTGCCTCCCAGGCTCTGCAGTCTCGCCATCCCGCCAGCTGGGGCCATTTCATTCACCACCTGCAATCTCTGCTCTGCTCGGTCTTTAGGCATAGTTCTTCCTAGAGTCAGGTTCTCAAATGGGGGGATAGTGGGTGGGAGAAAAGTCAGTGGATGATTTTAGGTGGTTCATGAGACGGCACTGAAGAACACTGAAACACACAATCAGAACACCAATCCTTCTGAATTTGATTTTAGTCTTTCTGATTGCCTTAGGCAGAATTCTAGAGCATAGAAGGGTTTATCCCGCTGACACTTACCAATCTTTTGTTTTTATTAAGAGTGAGAGACTATCAGGCTCAGAGCATCCTTACTCTCATAAGATTAATGGTTTATGTGTGTCTGCCCCCCGAGCAGACTTTTCTACGGGGTCTCTGCTCTTGTGCCCAACCCACTCTGTCAGGCAACTTCAGGTATGGATCCCAGATCCCTTCAATTAAGTGGGGCGTGTTCATCCGTGACAGGAGGAAGAAACTTAAGTTTTCAGTACCTACTGTATGCAATAAATTTTTATTTATCATCAAAATTGATCTATATTTCCTTTAATCCCCAAAGTCATCTTACAGAGTATTATGATCATTATTATTATTATTATTAAATAAACCAAGCTTCAGAGATATAGGGTATTAATGCTAAACAATGACACAAACTGTCAAAGTAGATGTCTAGGAAACCCAGATAAATATTGATTTAAGATTTGGGGATTTCTAAAGATGATACCAGAAGCTACTTAATCAATCTCAATATGTCCTTCCTGTGGCCTAGAACTTAGAAGGCTTTTTCATAACTCATCCCAGCCTCTGATTTATGTCATTCATAAAATCATGGGTCACACTATGTTAGAACAATGACTCATATTTTCTACATATAATCAAGTGGGGGTTAGCAGTTATTTCCATCACACATATATTTATTTAATATCTACTTTATGCAAGGCATTGGCTGATGTTGCAAGGATTACTGAGTTGGCTAAGGCCCGTGTCCTGGCTTCAGGAATTTTCAAATCCAGTAAAGAAGATGAAGCAAGTAGCCAAATAGAAGCCCAAATGAGAGATTTAAACAAATTACTAAGGCTGTAAAAAAGTAAGAAAATAGAATAAGAATAAGAATAAAGGCAATGTGGATGTTCCAAGACATAAAGGTAGAGGGCAGAAGGAGAACCAGAACTTCAAGTGGAAATAAATGACACAAGCAAGAGTATGGAAGTAGAAAAATAAAACATTTTATGGGAGTAGCTTTTGGTCTGGTTTGCTTAGAAGGTATAACATATGTAGTGGAGTAAGAGGAAAGATGAGGTCAGAAGAACAAATGAATGGTGAAATGAGTAGACTTTTGGGTACCAATTGAGGAGTGAGTTCTTATTTCAGCAGACAATGGAGGGGAGAGAAGAGCAGTGGATGGGAGCAGGACAGAGGCTGTTCCTTAGATAAATTAAACTGGCAATAGGATTTTAGGATGAATACGTGAAGTCAAAGACTCAAGTTTGGAAGACCAGATACAAGCCTTTTATGCTGGCTGGGGAAAGGGCATGAGAATCTCAAGCAATATAACAACCATCAATACGTTGCTTGCTTACCCTGCCAGTTAATAGATGAGGCATCTTCCATTCTGTAGACAGAAAAGGTGGAGAAGATAAAGAGTGGAATCAGGGATGCATGAAGATCTAAAACTTAGAAGAGGTTGTATGTGGATATGGTTTAGCCAAGGGAGAGAGAAGAGACAGAAGTTACTTTGAATTTAGATTAGAAGGACCGTTAACAAAATTGGGAAATCAGAAGAGCAATTTGCAGTGTCAATTACGAGTTTGGTTTTGAAAATTTTTCAATCTAGTTAGAGAGATGTGATATATATCACACAGTTAGATGGCAACAAAGATAGTACGTGGTAAGTAAAACATCAGTGGTATCTGAGAAAGAGGAGCTAGGAGATAAGACAAGTAACAGTCATTGGAGGCTTGATTGATTCAGGCCACTTTCAAAATAAAATGGGATCTTTTTGAACCTTGATGAAAATGACTGAGCTCAGTAATTATCAGCCTCAAGTGATGGGAAAGAGGGTGGTACATGGTGGGTGGCAGGAATCCATGGAGAGAGACAGTATGGCAGAGGAATTAAGAGCACAGACTGCAGACCTAGAATATCTGAGATTAAATTCTAACTCTGCCATTTATTAACCATGCGACCTTGGGAAAATTGTTTACCCTTTCCGTGTGTCAGTTTCTTCATCTGTAAAATGGAACAATAATACTGTTTATCTCATGAAACTGTTGGGTGGATTCAATGAACTCATAGTTTTAAATGCTCAAAAAGTACCTGTCACCTAATAAGCTCTACAGAGGTGTTGGTTACATATATGTTACAATATTCTACTCAGATGCTGCTATGTGCTACTAAGTGTATCTGCTCTGTTCCTTGCAGATCACTGTAGGCAATGTGAGACATTGCTGATGGGAGTGCACTGTTCTATGAAGTGTGTGGAAGAAAAATGACCCAGAACTACTGAGTTAGCGAGATGAAGCTGCCAAGGGAAGGGTTTGTAATTACATCACTAGGCGATAGAGTGTAAAAATGTGTTTCAGAGTAGAGAAATGCCTTAATTGGAGTTGATTTTTAGGAAGATTAACCTGGAAATTGAATTTTGGAACAGACAGGGACAATGGGCAAAGAAGTGGTATTGGGCAGTGTTGGTGGAGAGAAACAGTCTCCATGATCTAGGAAATTCTTTTCGGAGAATATTAAGTAATAAAGTTGGGAGTTGGGCTCAGGTTCAAATATAAGGACTACAGTGCAAGTTAAGGTGATTGTCATCTTGGGGAGAGCTTGCAACCACTCAGATTTTCTGAGTAAGAGAATAACAAAATGCAAAAAGTGTTTGGGGAAGACAAGAAGGTAAGTGGGGAGCTAGAACTTAAGACAAGGAGACTAGATTGGTTTTGTCATATTTTGGACACAAATGGAAAGGTACTCCATGCTCATGCACTGGAAGAATTCATCTTCTTAAAATTCCCATACTACTCAAAGCAATCTACAGATTCATTGCAATCCCTATCAAAATTCAAATGGCATTTTCTGTCGACGAGATGGCCTCACCATCAGTACCACACAGTATTCCTCCCACCACTCCACAGCCCAGCTGTGGCCCCAGCCCCGGCCTCAATTTCCAACCTGATCCTACCCTCAGCTCCGGCCCCAGCGCTGGTTCCAGCCCAGCCTCAGCGCCAGCCCCAGCGCAGCCCCAGTGCAGACTCGGCGCAGTTGCAGCCCTGTCCTGCTCTCTCAGGCCCCTTCCCCTGGGGGCCGTGTGGTCTGGCTGCTCCCATTCATTTTGGCCTCCATTGTGGACAGCTATGAGTGAGGCAACGAGGGTGCTGCCTGAGTTATCTGGATCCTGCTGGGAACTACTAAGACACCAGTTGCTTTTCAATGCCACACAAGGAGTCAGAAGATGAGGTGGCTGTTGACACGGAATTTGCTAAGAACGTGTATGAATTGTTCTTTAATGGGTGTCCCTAGGAGGACCCTGGGGGTGATGTTCACACCTCTGACAGTGAAATATGCATATTCTGACACGGAATGCATTGGAGTTGACCTGAACATGAAGACCTGTCTTAGCCCCAACCAGGTGATCAGACTCTCAAGTGACTTGCAATAGGTAAGAGGGGCAACAGCTGGCACCCAGGATGCCCTGAGCACAGTGTTGCAGTAGGCAGACGATGTGCTGTCTAGAAAGGTGTCAGCTGACAATACTGTGCACCACTTCCTGATGAGTCTGGTTAACCAAGTACCCAAGATAGTTCCTGATGACTTTGAGACCACGTTCAACAGCAACATCAGTGACCTGCTGATGGTGACCTCCTTGGTCAATCTCACACAGTCAGACTGCCCTCAATGAGAAAGTCGTAAGCCTCTGAATGGGCCCCAATCCTAGGACTCAGAATGGAGTGAAGTAGAAATGATTTCTTTGTGGTTTGAGTCACACTGAGTCAGTCAACTGCTTGTGACTTTAAATAAACAGAGTTTCAAAGGCATTTTACACAGAAATAGAACAAACCATCCTAAAATTTGTATAGAACCACAATATACCCCAAATAGTTAACACAATCTTGAGAAAGAACAACAAAGGTGGAGGCATCATGCTCCCTAAATTCAAACTATATTACAAAGTTATAATAATTAAAACAGCATGGCATTGGCATAAAAACAGACACACAGAACAATGGAACAGAACAGAGAGACCAGAAATAAACCCATGCATATATGGTCAACTAATTTGTGACAAAGAAGCCAAGAATATATAATAATGAAATGATAGTCTCTTCAATAAATGATGTTGGGAAAGCTGGACAGCCACATACAAAAGAATGAAACTGGATCCCTATCTTAGACCATACATAAAAATCAACTCAAACTGGATTAAAGACTTGAACATAAGACCTGAAACCATAAAACTCCTAGATGAAAACATAGGTGGGAAGCTCCTTCACATTAGTCTTAGCAATGATTTTTTTTAATTTTACACCAAAAGCAAAGGCAAAAAAAGCAAAACTAAATAAGTGAGACCACACCAAACTAAAAAGCTTCTGCACAGCAAAGGAAACCATCAACAAAATTAAAGGCAACCTACAGAATGGGAAAAAATATTTGCAAATCATATATCTGAGAAGGGGTTAGTATAACATATATAAAGAACACTTACAGCTCAATAGAAAAAAAAAATCCAGTTACAAATAGGCAAAGGAACTAAATAGATATTTTTCCAAAGAAGATATAAAATGGCCAACAGGTATGTGAAAAGGTGTTCAATATCACTATACAAATCAAACAAAAATCAAAACTATAATGAAATATCACTTCACACCTGTTAGAATGGCTGTCATCAAAAAGACAAGAGATAAGTGTTGGTGAGTATGTGGAGAAAAGGGAACCCTTGTGTACTGTTGGTGGGAATGTAAATTGGTGAGGAGACTATGGAAAACAGTATGGAGGTTCCTCAGAAAATTAAAAATAGAACTACTATATGATCCAGCAATTCCCTAATATATATCTGAAGGAAACGAAATCACTAATTCAAAGAGATATCTGCACCCCCATGATCACTGCAGCATTACTTACAATAACTTGTAACTACAATAATTAAAATTATTTACTATTTCCATAAACAACAATTTCTATCAATGAATGAATGGATAAGGAAAATATGGATAAAGAAACATGCACAATTGGAGACATACAATGGAATATTATCCAGCCATAAAAAGAGGGAAATTCTGCCATCTGTGACAACATAGATGGAGCTTGAGGGAATTAAGCCAAGTGAAATAAGTCAGAAAGAGGGAAACAAATACTGGAGGATATCAATTATACGTGGAATCTGAAAAAAAAAAAAAATGAACTCATAAAAACAGAACAGATTGGTGGTGGCCAGAGGCAAGGGGTGGGGGTTGGGGGAAATTGGTAAAGGTGGTCAAATGTACAAACTTCCAGTTATGATGAATTCCAAGGATGTAATGAACAGCATGGTGACTACAGTTAACGATACTGTATGTGGTATATTTGGAAGTTGCTAAGAGAGTAGATCTTACAAGTTCTCATCGCAAGAAAAAAAATTTGTACCTATGTCAGGTGATGGATTTTACCTTAAACTTATTGTGGTCATCATTTTGCAATATATACATATATAAAATTATTATGGTGTACACTTTAAACTAACACAATGTTATATGTCAATTATGTCTCAATAAAACTGGGAAAATACTAAAGGAAAAAAAGCTTATTGCAAATACACAAGCATGACAATTTGGAATTTTCCACAAAAATTAAAAATATCGAATACTTTAAACTTAAAACCCTGGTTTATTCATTTTCTGAGATGACAAGGAAGTGAGAAGAGCTGGAAAGACTGTCCCAGTCTGAAGTTAATCTTGATACGAATGATATGAATGGGGGTGAACATAAGTGGCTTCAAATAGAAAAGGATCTACTTTGTTGGTATTTGCATGATTGGAAAGATACAGGTCTCCCAAAGCCAGGTCTGAGAAGTGGCCTAGTGGTCATCAGCCAGGAGACCCTGAAGTTTCTCATTTTAGATCCTCCTCCTTCTACTACAGCCAACCTATTCCCAAAACTACCCCAGTACTGTCTCCAATCAAGCCCCTTCCTTCCACTCGCCACTGCCGTGGTCACTGGTAGAACATTCATCACCATTTCACACATGACTGAGATTCCAAACTGATCTCTGCTTTGATTTATGGTCCTTTCCAATGCATCCTCCACACTGGCAGCACAATTTTATTTCCAAAATTGAAATCATGCCAAACCACCTCCTCCTGAAGTCTTTCTCATCTCAGTTAAGGAGACACCATCCTTAAAGTTGTTCAGTCCAAAAGTTTGGAGTCTTCAATATCATCTCATATTCTTCCACACCCTACGTCCAATCCCTCAGCAGATCCCCTTGACTCTCCAAAATATATCCAGAATCTGACCCATGAGCATCTCTGCTCCCCTGACAAAGCCACCATCCCCTCTTGTCTGGGTTATCTTAATAGCCTTCCAACTACCTCTCCGCTTCTCTCTTTGCCTTCCTATAAAAACATCTTGCCATATCATTGATCAAAACTCTTCACCTATGTCCTATATCACTACAAGGGGAAGCACAAAGCATCACACATGTCTGCAAGCCCCCAAAATAAACTGGTCAGCATGTCCTCTTTGACTTAATCTCCTTCTACTCTCCCCCTCACCTACTCTTCTCCAGCCACACTGGCCTTCTTGGAGTTTCTTGAAAACTTCAACATTCTCTCACTTCATGGTCTTCCTGGATACTTTTTGTGCTTCTATTTCCATCTCAGGCTTTCATTCAGGAATTCTACACTCTTACTTCATCTTTTATAAAATCATCTTTCCAAATCTCTCAGCTTTTGCACGTTCTCTTTTTGTCTTAGGTACCTACTTCTTATTATCATGAGATGGAAAGTTAAACATCGTGCAAGACCCAGAGCAAATAGTAGCTCCTTCAACACAGTTTTCCCCCAATTCCCCCACTGAGCTTAGTGCTAAGATCTCTGCAATGTGTTAGCTATGGGATGCTGTGCAGGGTGCTTAGCGTCTTTCTCTACTTACCCATCTGTAAAATCAGCTAGTATAAATATCTCTTAGGGTCATTTTGCCTGGCCCAAATAACACTATTGTTATTAATACAAATGGATACTTAAATAATTAAATATTAAATTACTATAATTATTTATTATTGGGGAGCCAACTGTTCCCTCTTCTGTGCTCTTAAGGTGACTGGCACATACACTTATTATAATGCTTCAAAAGTTTTAGTTGAATTCTACTCTTGGATAACTGTCTTTCCTGTCAGACAATATGATGAATGAAGGCAGGGATTTTAGTTCATCTTGTTTCTATAGAATTCCCAGCATATGACAGGCCTTCAGTAAACAAGGCTTTGTGGAAGGGAGGTAAAGAAAAACAAGTTCTGAAGAAAGAACTTACCAAACATGGCAACTTGCTGGATGTCTATGGGTAAGAGACAGAGCTGTTAAGGATAAGCCTGTGGTTGGAGGCACGATAAGCAGAATAATCTAGTACTATAGACACAACAAGAGGAAATCAGGAAAGGAAATTAGATTTCTGAAAGCACTTTTAGATACACTGGTATCAAGGCAACACAAGACAGGTGAGTGGTAATGTTTCACAACATGTTGGAGATATGAAACTGGAGCTCAGAAAGGAGATCTTCATATTATAGTGAGAATTGAACTATGTGCTGCATATGTAAATTTTCTTTCAGGTGGTATGCATTGACAAATTTCAAATTTGCAGATTCTTGTCCCCAAGAACCAAGGCTTAGGGTACTCAGATTTCAACATTTGAAAGTGGGAAAGTTGCCTGTGCTCTTTTCTCACTCTCACTTCTATTTTCTCACTCATGCATTCAAAAGCATTTATAAAATCTGATACATTCATTGCTTTGTGATAGTTCTGTTTCCTTTATGGCATGTTTTTAACCACCAATTTGATTGCTGCTTCTTGATAAACAGGGCTGTCTCTTCTACATACCTCCTTTCTCTTCCAGGTCTTAAAATAATCCTACATAGAATAGATTTTTTTATCATTCTTCGCCAGGTGTGTGAATGGTCTCTTTTTAGGGATTTTTTGGGCTGTTTCTCTACTAAAAATTGTTTGTCACTGGGAATCTGCAGCAACTTCTAGTATTCAGCAACCAAAGCTTTATTAAACAGTAGGAATAATGGATATCTATTCTTCTTCTAATCTCTAATATGCTTTGATAACATTGCTTTCTTGCACTTAATAAAAATTGTCAATAGAAGATTTTGACACAACTTACTGACAACAGCTGTAAGATTCCATGGATATTTAAATGTGAAAATGTGCAACTTAGAACTGATGAAATAACATCATACAGAAAGCTAGTATTACTAGCTTTCTAGTACTAGTAATTACTAGCTTTTACTGTGCAATTACTAACTGCCAGGCAACATATTTTGATTTATTTGTTTCCATAATCATTTCAGATGCATTCTTTTATTCCCATTTGGAGACCAGGAATTGAGGCTTACCGTGACATAATTCACCCGCAGTCACACAGCTAGCGAGCGGTGGAGCACAGATTTGAACTTGGCTCCGTAGTTCTCCAAATCTCTTAACCACTGCTGTCCTGTCTCAGCCAGGAGGTGGCTTCTGTAGAGGTCTGGCTCTCTGGCATTATAGTTCAATTACCCTGCAGCCGTGGTTTCAAAGTGTAGTTCTAGGATCACCCATAAGAGTCCTCTGGGGAGGCTGTTTAAAAAACAGACCTCTGAGCTCCCCTCCAGAAATACTACGGCGGATCTCTTACAGACATGCCCAGGAACCTGTATTTTCAACAAATCTGCTAGGTGACTACTATTCTCACTGTTTTTGAACTCCACGTTGGTAACTCATTGAAACGTCTCTGATAAATGGTACCTTCTAGCTTTTGTTTGGTTTATAAGCACAGCATTCATTTATGTGCATCCAGTTGAAAACAGTGAACGTCAACAGGAAATAAAAACTGGAAGCACGACTACAGTCAAGAAGAATATACACAGTTCTCTGAACAAAGAAGAGGATTGGGTAAGAGAGGCCAATTTTTTCAGTGTGATAAAATATAGAGAACATAAAATTTACCATTTTAACCATTTTAAGCGTACAGTTCACTGGCATTCACACATTGTGCCACCATCACCACCATCCATCTCCAGAACATTTTGAGAGTTCATTTTTAAAACTTTTTTTGCATAACGTAAAATCTTACCAGCAGGATATTAATCTTGAAATAATAAATAATTCACAATGTAAATAATTTTTATCCTTTCTCTTTCTTCTTTTCAAAATAGTATCATAATATTGTTTCATATTAACATTTATCTTTCCAAGTGATATTTAAGTCACCATTTAGCTTACCTATAAGCACTTCTATTAAGTGCATTCAAGGAGAACATACCTAATTGGGTAGAGCCATTAGGTAATGAGAGATTCTAAAAATAGTGTGTGGCAACAAATTAAAAAAATTATCTCCCTGTGTGCCTTTTATGATAAGAGCCACTGAGCTATTAACCCATGTTTTATGATTATCCATGTGTTTTGTCACGTCCAAACACAGAGATAACCACAATGGTCTGAAAACACCCCCAGATGTCTGAGGTGGTATCCTGGAGGGTGGTGTACTGGGACAGGTCTGGAATCAAATTTGGATCCACTCCATGAAACTATGTGACCATGTGATCTTGATCAAGTTACTGAGACTCTTTGAATCATGTTTTATTTTCTCTAATTCTAGAAAAAATACCAAGCACTGCTGTGTGAGAGTTACTGCGAGGACTGAATGACTGATGTATCTATGTGAACATGTGAGGTGTCTTAGCACACAATGGTGCTCACACATGTTACTTTCCTGCACTTTTCATGAGTTCAATTCAATTCACTTCAGGCACTTCAGGAATTCTTCATTGAGGGCACTGTGTGCTGAACACACTGTTAGGTCTTACAAATAAAAGATAAATATATCATTGTGTCTGCTCTAAAAAGCTCAGATCCAGAAAAAGAAAGTAGGCAGGTAAGATGATCATTACGCTACTGAACTGATAAAAATATCAGTAGGAAAATACACAAAGCCATGAAACAGTAAAGTAGGAAATACTTCATTTTGTCATTGATTGGAGTGTTGGGAAAGGTAGATGATAGCTTAAAAAAAATTTGCCATGGAGTTTCTTTTGTTTTATTTTTTTATTGAGGTATAATTGACATATGTTGACATATAACATATTAGTTTCAGGTGTACAACACAATGATTTGATATATGTATATATTGTGAAATGATGGAGATTCCTAAGTTTACACAGGGATTCACGGAATACATATGCATACACAATCTAATATATATGCATTTTTTCCTGTCAAGCCTTGGTATATCCATTTTCCTCTCCCTAAAACATTCAAATGTTGCCCTTCACTTAGTTAATCCTCCTACTCATCTTTTGGAGCAGAGTACAAATATTCTCTCTTCTAAAAAATCTGAAATATCCTAATACTGGAGTAAGCTCTCTTCCTTGTGCTCCTATAACATGTTATATTTAACTGACATACTGGATTATAATTGCTAGTTTACTTGTTGACACATCCCATGAGAGCTAAAAGTTCCTGAAGAACAGATACTGAATAATTCATCATTGTATCCCCAGTTCCTAATACACTGCCTAGGTGTGGTCAATAAAAATGTCCATAATTGATGAGTAAATTGGTATTATACTTATCGACATTTAGGTCCTCAAGCAAATTACTTATTTAACAGGTACTTGGTGTCTTTCTTAGGATGTATTACATGAAAATGTCATCTTCTACTCTGGTAAATTAAGACCATGATGTATCTATTCCCTGGTTCCCAAAGGTATGGTAAAAATATTCTTTTTGTGTTCCAAATATCTTTCCTGAGATCAGTAAGATACAGGTAATAGCAAAGTTAGAATGACTGTACTAGGATAGGTGCCACGTGTTTTAAGTGGATAACAGCCACTGAAAACCTTTATTCAGCCTCAACTATAGTCTCAGTCTCAGCTGATAGATTTAAAAACCCTTTAATTCTCTCAATACTGGGTGCAGGGATATGTGTGAGTTTCATAATTTTGTCAATAAAACATGGATGAAATCAGGAAATAATCATTTCCTGAACATACTTCCATGCCTTTGTGTCAGGAATTGTACCACCCATTTATTGAGACATATCTAAAATGTGATCCTATTTTCTAATCAAAATAACTGCAATATAGTAAAGAAGACTAGGCATGTAAATATGAATAAAGAGCAAACACAAACTCATGATGACATATATAAAAATTAAACAATGAGATGTAACAAGAGTGAGGTGGCATATAAATCAGGAAATGCTTTTGAAAGAGGAGAGCATTGAGCTGTGTCTTAGGAAAAGTGATGGGGATGCTTTGGTAAGAAGAAACGGGAAGTTATTTCTAAAGAAGAGACCAGCACGGGAATACAAAAGATAGATGTATATTAAGGGTGACATTATTGGGGGTGAATGGTAAGAAGGTAGAATTTTGCTGCATTTAACAACTAATTAGAAGGAAAGAGAACAGTTGTGTTGGGATTCCAGAACATTCAAATAATACGACTGCAATTTTCAGTTAATCTTATTAGCAGTAAGAAATAAGATGAGCAGGTAATGAAACAGGATGAAACAAAGATTTCAGGAATCTTTGTGCAAGAATAACCAGAGCGCAACATCTAACTACTCAGAACAGCAAGTTTTGTTGTTTTCTCCTCCCCTAGTTGTCCTCAAATGTACATTTGTCAACGAAAAGTCATCGTCAATGTGTATACTCATTCTGACTTTACAAAAACTTGTGGTCTATAAAGATAGCTGACCACCAGTACTTTCTTCTAGAACTTACAGACTTCAGCTAAAAAGTGATTCTTGATAATCATGATAAAACTTTCAATGGATAACAAGCTTCATTGAAAAAGCACCTACAAATCAAGAATTGATAAATAAAATTGGCAAACATCAAATCTCAACAAATTCTGACCCTCCAAAGAGAAAACTTTGCAATAGACTTTAACAGCTTTACTGAGATAAAACTATACCAAAAAGTTTGCCTGTCTAAAGTATGCGATTCAATGTTTTTAGATTATTTATGGAGCTTGTGACAATCATCATAATCTAATAGTAGGACATTTTCATTATCCCAAAAGAAAGCTTGAGCTCATTAGCAGTCACTCTGCTTTCCCTCCCCCATGTGGTAGCACATATCTGTGCTTCATTCATTTTGTTACCAAATAATATTCCATTGTATGGCTATACCACATTTTGTTTATCCACTCCTCAGCTGATAGATGCAATAGGCTTTGTATGGCAATTTCGAAATCAAGAACTACCTCTCCCGGGGACTAGTATATTTAGTATGCTCTTTGGGTCCTTCATGACACTTTTGTAGTTGGTTTAAGTTTTTTTTTTTTTAGGAAGATTAGCCCTGAGATAACATCTGCTGCAAATCTTCCTGTTGTTTTTTTACTGAGGAAGACTGGCCCTGAGCTAACATCTGTGCCCATCTTCCTCTACTTTGTATATGGGACACCTGCCACAGCATGGCTTTACAGGTGGCATGTAGGTCCACACCCAGGATCCGAACTAGCAAACTCTGGGCTGCTGAAGAGGAACACGTGAACTTAACCACTGTGCCACCAGGCCAGCCCCTAATACTTCTTAATATAAAAACAAGAGCCCAACTATTAGTCCACAGCCATCAGGGAATAGCTATTTCTTTAGACCATCTTGAATTCTTTCAGATACCACACTTTCTTTGAAGACATGTTTGTTTTGGTCCACCTCTGAACATTGAGTTATAGTGTTCTTCCCCTAATTTTATCTCCATATATCCACAATAGCTCTACAAAACAAAATATATTCTTTGGATCATTCTCACAGAATTTGTATAGACTCTAGAAATAGCTATTGATTTGTCTTGAATTTGGGATAAAACTGTTTTCAAAAATGGGAATAGATGTGTTTTCTTATCACTGCTTTCTCTCCATAGATATGCATATCCATGGTGATATAGGGCTGAACAAATATTAAATAATATATATATATTTTCTAAATGTATGTGCATGTGTGACAGAAAGAAAGAGAGCCAGAAACAGACACACACAGAGGGACAGAAATAAAGAGAGAAAAAAAAGAGAGACAGAGAAAAGCTCACCATATGCAAACATGGGTATATAGAGAGATATATAACGTAGATATCTTAATAATATCTCACTACCTATAATTTAGGTAGGAAAATTGTGAAATATTATAATCTAAGAAAGTTTTTTTTTTCAGATTTAAAAAGACTTCAATGATTTTAAATGTAAAACAAACCTATATTATAACTCCTAAAATTACAACTTTAGAAGCCTCACTTGAGGCATTCTCTGGAATATTCTCCAGAAAAAAAGAGGAGGGAAATTGAAAATAATTGTCAAATATGTTTATCCCAAGCACTTTTCATAGATCCTCATTTAATTCTTCCATTTCTAAAAACTAAAGGCAACTTTTAAGAGTATGCTTTTATTAATCTGCATGTCTTTGTTTCTCATTCTGAAGATTTTAAAAAGGTAGAATGTAATCTAATGGTGCTGAAATACTGCATCAGCTTTTAACAAAAGAGCCAATACCGCAATGCTGCTATTTTATTGCTCACAACGTATGGTTTCCAGTTGAGAATCCCATTAACCTCGGAGTGCAATGATATCATTTTAATTATATAAATTGAAAACAGCAATGTATAATACCTATATCATGTAAAAATGGATTCGCTTTATGTGAAAGTGTCTAAACTATCTTTCACTATGAAGCAATAAATTTGCTTTAGATGGCAAACCTGCCTGTAAATTTAATTACTGGTAATTTTATTTTCCTCCATGGTTTAACCTCTCTTAGAGCCTGACCGGGAATATCATAAATCTGTACTTCCATGGACTAGTTTGGAAACTACTGAGTAATGATAAATGAGTATTTGCCCAGATTTTAAATTAGAGAAGCAAATAAATATAAATGTGGGTGGGAAATAATTATGCCAACCTGTAGAAATCATCACAACTTAAATTCCTAATTTGTTAAAAAATACACTTTACTTACTAAAACTCTTTTTGTTAAAACATATAATCAAATAATACATTTCACAGAAGAGAATTACTTTCATGTATCTGAAGATGTAAATAGCTGTGTGAGGATAAGAAAAATGTGAGTTTCACATAAGAGAGAGATATTTGCATTTGTTCAAGAGAAAGACTAGTTTATATGTAGTACAGTCTCTTACTACATATTCATGGAATCATCTGGTATGCTAGACTATCTCAAGGGTCTCACTGGAAGGAAGTCATGCAAGACTAGAGAGAGTTTGGGGGGTGTAGGAGAAATGTTCTCCATTGATGCTTTCTCTCCTTCCTTAGAATTCCCTACAGGGTAGCTAGTTCTAAAGGGAGTGGAAAGGAAGCATGGTTGCAAATGGTGGAAGTTAGCATATTTCAACGGTAATTAAATGTGACATACACCAGGTGAAAACAATCATATGTCTTCCTATGAACAGACAGAAGAGTACAGCGCATGTGTAAGAGCCATGTCACTTAACCAGAGGGTCTGGACCCACATCTGGGCTCTGCCATTTACTGGCTTTGTTACCTGGACAAGTCATTCCACCTCTCTAAACCTTCACCCCTTCATCTGTAAAATAGGGATAATAAAGCCACCTCCCTCAGAGGGATATTACCTGAAAGAGCTGAGAAAAAGCTTGTCCAATGCTTAGTGGAGTGCTCAGCACAGAACAAGTGCCCAATAATGCTAGACCTGCCATAGCCGCCTGCCATTCTGCATGTTTCTGTCTGTTCCCTCTACTTCAGGGTAAACTTCTTATAGGCTTGGTCTCTCCCTTAACCATCTAAGAGTTTTATCCTGGATATACCATTTATTAGCTCTATGACCTTGAGCTAGTTTTTTTTTTTTTTAACTTCTCTAAGCTACAATTTCCTAATCTTTACATTAAGACTAATATGTAAAACACATTTTATCTGGCTGTTGGGAAGATTATAGGAAATATTTAGCACAGGACCTCATACACATTAATAACATTCAGTAAATGTTACATCTTATCACTTAATGTGGAACTACATACCAACCAACAAGATTTTGGAAGATGTACTATAATTTAGGTAAAACTTTAACACACCAATTATATCTATCAAAGTAGAATTTAGGATAAAACAGAAAAGCCTTTTTCACAGTTAACCATAGTATCTGTGAATTATATTGCTGTCATTATCAATAAACACTTAAAACAATCCCAGTAAGCACTGAGCTATTTTAAGATACATTTTAAATTCAGGAAGTTTAAATTCATCATATACAGTTTCTGAATTACAAAGAAGGATAATAGGTTCCTAACCCGTATCTGGGTATGTCATAACGTTCTGAATGTAAAAAGCCATTTTATAAGTTTTGAAAGGCAATCTTAAGCTAATGTTTCCACTTAATGCACAGACCATCCTTGATTATGCAGCTAGCAGACATTTTGAGGGAATCGAAATCACATTTTCATGATATCATGATTTCTGAACTATATCTGAAAGAGAATTTACTACAGATATAAAAATCTGAAAAGGAACTTCTGGTTCTAAATTCGATGAGCTACCCTGGGTGGGCTTCACAGATGGAGAGAGCGGAGATGAGCACCGGGCTCCCCATCACCCTGCCCACCTGCTCTGCCTCAATTCAGGCAACAGCAGGGCGGGTGCTTCTCACTGCAGGCTGCCGGCTTTCCCAGCATCCCATGTTGACTGGGCAGAAAGGAAACCGCCATAGTGTAGAGAGAATGAAACTAGGTATGAAAAATGAAAGAAACAACTCAGAGCTGTGTTGAAGTAAGAAAGAGGGAGAAAAGAAGAAGAGGGCAGAGAGAGAAAGGGGTGCCAGAGAGAGGGGGCAAAATAAGAGACAATGAAATTAAGAGGAAAAAAATGATAGAAGGTGGAGAGCAAAACAAACAGAAAGACAAGAGCCACTTGTGCCAAAGAAGAATCAGAGCTAGTTTTAAATGGCACAAAATATTTCTTTCATATACTTAGCAGGAATCTGTTTCTACTCTGAGACATTGTTCTATTACTTTACACATATTGTACATTTAATATTCACAACACTCAGAAGTAGGTATTGTTATCTCCAATTCAGGGATGAGGAAATGGAGCGTTAGAAATTAAGAGAACATATCTGAGCATTTAGCAGGTATTGGGGATACGGAAGTGAACAGAACCCCAAGCCCCTACCCTCAGGAAGCTCAACCTAAAATGCTAGAGGCTGGATTTCTTCTGAGTTTGGAAAGATGTGAGGAGTTTGTAGGAGAGAACGTACAAACGCATCTAATGCACATACTGAACACAGCATCCACTTTGTAAAGTTGTTTCTTTAGCTTATGACACAGATTTTGCAATTAGAACATCTCATCAATTCTACTTTGGCATTGTCAGATTACATAATTTCAATGAGACAAAATTTACTTTAAAATTTCTAACACAACTCAAATACTTTGGTTTTTTGCCAGCTGTCAATGGGTATTTTAACCCACCATACTATACGGAATCTCTTTTAATAACGTACGTCACAGCACTTCACAGTTTAAGTTGATGGAGAACTGCACTCCAGCACTACCCACTCTTCTATTTGCTTAAAACTCTATTTAGATGCCAGAAGAAACTCAGACACAATTTTGCTGTGTAAGTCAATCTATTGGCCACCGAATCAATTCTGCCTAACAACTTTTCCAAAAAGGCACTTAAATCAATTTGCTACAAAAGTACTGCATAAAATGATATATGCACAAACTATACTTAGTTATACATAGAAAATTAACCCCGGGAGATTCAGGGCTCACACTGGAGTGCAGTTCTTAGTCTCAGGATACTTTGTGAGAAATACTCATTGATAAAGTAATTGCAGCACATAAGCGGCATTTATGTGTGTATTAGTAGGAAATTAACCTACCAAGTATGAATAGTTTTATTTTTATAAGACTTTGGAAAATTTTATACATCTTAAGAAAATTCAACATATCCTTTTCTGAGTCATAGTATTTCTTTTAGCTGCGTCAGCAGGGAACAAAGGGACCAAATGCAAAGGAAGCGGAGTCTGCATTGACTGAGATTTAAAAAAAAAAGTTGGTGGATTAATTCCAAAGAAATCATAACCTAACATTGAGGGGAAAATGCCAGGTTTTTAGTTAGCCTCCACAGAGAAAGGCACATGGGTCATAAGAGAAAATGGGATTAAGTGACAGCTACTGACAGTGGACGGAAGTTCAGGAAGGAGTAACGGAGGTACAGTGCCTCTGTGACTGGTGAGAAAGCAGCAAAGCCAGAACTGTGAGGGCACCAGTGACCTATGTCCCTAGTTAGGGCTACTGGGTGACTTATAATATCAAGAAAAAAAGTCCTTTTGTGGAGGTGTAAAAAATATCTGTATTTATAGACACACCTACAAGCCTGTATATTTTAAAGTTCTTATTCTTCTGTTTTGGCTAAATTTGAATAGTGTCACTTTTTTGCAAGAATAGATTATTCTGAGACAAATACTGGGGTCTCCCTTTTTCTTTTTCTTTTGTTACTCAAGTTAAATTCTCCCCAAACATGGATTCAGATGCTATAATTGACTAGATGATAAATTGTGAAATAGACAGTATAAGTTTCACTGTGTTATAGGAAGGAGTAATATTCCAAATCAAACGTTAGATTTACACAGTGGCTTTTTCAAATACACTTAATGAGAAAACATCTTAGTGCAATCCTTCATAACATTTTGAATCAGCAGAGAAGCTGGCTGAAACTGGAACAGAGTAAAAAAGATCCTATTTGTGTTATTTGAATAATTAATAAAATTAGCATATCTAGTTGGATCAAACTTTTCCTTTATAAGAAATATAGGCAGAAGTTTTTCTGTAGAGCAGATCTGTGGAAATAGGATACATATGGTCTCCTCCACTTGAAGAGATTTACATGTTCTCTGACAGAAGGTAAGAGGAAGAGATGAGGTGACATTTCCAAGTCCCTTCTACTCCAATGGTTATCATTTGCTTAGATGTACCATAAGAAATTCAGGTAGAACAAAATGGAATAGGACTGTAAATATCTAAAATGCAGCTCAAAAGATCAAAACTCCAATACGAAATTAATTTGGGATGTTCCATTTTTAATGTCCCATTGAATGAATTGTATCCCAAAACCATAGGGTATGCGCATGGCTGGGTCGGTCTGATGGGATATCATATTCATTCTTATAGCATCACTAGAGAGGGGAAGCAACATTATTTTCATTTTATGTATGGAGAGACTGAAGTGGACATGATTCTCTAACGGTCTGCTGGAGATAAAAGAAGTAGCATCAATATATGATGAAGATTCAGAGTTACTCAACTCTATTTTGATCAAGTTCAGACTTTATCAAATGTACTTTTCCTCTATCCAGGAAACTAAAGTTGATGACACTGCAAAAAAGGCTATAGGTCTTCAGTTACTGACTGTACTCTTGGCAGATTAGACATTTCAAATCACATTTTCAGGAATCTAGACAAAAGCACTGAGCTGTCAATCCTGAAATAAATCATAGCAGTGGGGTCCAGGTTGTATTTTAATTTGTTTAGTAACAGTTATAAATTAACTAGCTTCAATAGCTTTATTTTTAAATTTAAATACTCTAGCTTTCATACCTCTTGTGTTTTCTCTATAATGTGTCTAGTTTCTAATTATGTTATTTTTAATTCCTTAATAGTCTAGTTAATACTTGTATACTTAATGTTTTTTTTTCTTCCTTTTTAAGCAAATCAAAATAAGAACATGTTTTCCCTCGGTAAATTAGAAAACAATGTGATGGAATGAAACGTGTACGTTGTCTCTACTTTTTTAAATAGCTGACTGAGTTAAAATAGTCAACAATTTCCCATGGGCCAAGTTTTCCAATAAATAAAAAACAATAAGAATAAGTCAAAGCTAAACCAAGTTTCCAAATGCGCCTGCCTAGAATTCTTTCAGCCCCCGGGTAGATCGACTATCGCTATTTTGATAGTTACTAATAACAATTAAAAGTAATGGAAACAGTTTTCAAGAAAAGTGATAAATCTTCACAATTCGATACACAAATAGAAACTGAAAGCCCCTTTAGAAATGGTTGGAATATTTTTTTCTTTGACTCCTGAAAGGAGAGTAATTCTTAAAAATCATACTATGGGATGCTTAAGCAACAATGGCCATTGGATCATACACAAGTGCAGACTTTGACATAAATAACCAGGATATTTAGTACTATTAAACTAGTGCATTATCAGCACATCTACCAGTGAATGTTTTTGAAAGATTAAGAAATAAGTAGATTGCTTAAGTCTTTCAGAAAGATAATGGATGGCAAGTTAAGTTGGTAGACATGACTGACCCATGTACTTTCTGAGCTCCTAATGTTGCTGTGTGGGTAAAGGCTTGGAAAAATCCCAGTCTATGAAATTTTCATTTCCTTTTGACAATCGCTTCTTTCTTCAGACTCAAGCTTAATACCCTCCCATTGAGGATAATCTGTGGATTCCTCTAATGCTACTTCCCACTATTTTTTTTCTGAGAAGTTGTTTCTTTCAGCCTAGCTATGCCTTGGCAGACAAAGATACTCATCCCTTCTTCGCAACCCCCATCTCCTGCAGAAAGCGCACATGCCTGTTGCCTTTCACCAGCAGTTTCCAACCCATCTCGTTCCATGAAACACAGGACATGGTACCCTCCTATGAGAATTTCTTACCTATTATCTCCATCTTTTTCTCTCCAAATCAAGAAAGGATGTTGGGATTCAAACGAGAACAACGTTATAATAAGGATAACCCTGAATAGACTTTTAAAACTGGAATCTTTTAATATAAAGCTACTTCAGCTACTATAACTTATAAGTTACTCATGACACGTCTCACAACTGATTACAGCAGAGCCCCCAGAAAACCTCTGGATCTCTCTTTGGTAAGACGGCTGCATCTGTCTAACCCCTTCTTCCTTGCTCACAGGATGCACAGATCCCTCACTGTCAGCCTCGGCTCCTCATAGACTGTGCTGCCTTTCCATCTGATAAGGAAAACTGGTGGGTTTGAAAGTTGTTGCCAAGAAACCCAGGGGTTCTTATTAATAGTCCCAGGAAGTCAGAATCTTACGGGTAATGTGTGACTAACAGGGAAGGAGGATCGACGCTGTCTGTCCAAAGGATGGCCTTCCAAAGAATATCTTTACCTTCTGCAACCTACTTCCTTTAAGCAAGCATTCATCAGGGCCACCTCTGTTTCTGTCCTGCTCACAATCCCCATGTATCATGGACTCCTAGGTTCCGCGTCTAACTTTTCTCCTGCTTTTTGTTCTGGGATATTATTAACAATAAATCAGACCCAAAACTAAAATGTATAAGATATTTTCGTCTATGTTATCTTATTTGATACAATAAGGAGGAGCTGGATTTATAATGGATTTTCTGAACATCATTTATTTTTATGGAGTTCCTAGTCACTCTCTGTTCATACAGTTAATAATATGAATAGCTGGTCTGGAACTTAGGATTGTAATATTTTGCATCTAAAATTTAGTTAACTGTTTGAACAGATAAGGAGAGGGTCTTTTAGACATAGCTATTCATTTAAAACAATGCATATTTGCTTTTATCTGTTCTTAATTTGGAATTTTGGATTTATAAAGTCCTTGCTTTTAAAAATTGCCTGATTTACTACTGATAGTAAGGAAAGAAATATTTGAATGGTTAGTCTTGCATACTGATTTTTGGCTTTCTTGGCTTCAGACCTGCTGGAAATCCTGGATACAATTTCAAACGCTTTCTCCAAACTTCCTCTACCATTGCTGCTTCACTCTTTCTTCTTCATTATCCATCCCTTAAAAAGTGGCACTTATTTCTAGGTGAAAGTGGCATCCAGGGCTGATGAGAACCATGTAACATCACACTGAATTGATCCCTTTCTCACTGCAAAGCAGAGACAATTGGGGCTACCACAGAAAAACAAGAGATCAAGCTCACGGCTCAGCTCTGTTTTAACAATGCCAGCTTCCCCCCTCAACCACTCGCCTCCAGAGACACACTGCCTTAAGTGGGCAAACCACTGAGAAAATATCCCATCTGACAACTGGCTACGAAGAAGGGTCAAAGGAATTAACCCATAGTTAAGGAGGCAAGGGTTGGCTTAAGTACTTTAAGCGCACAGACAGTTGTTGCACACAGAGACTTGAGCAGCTGGTTTCTATCTCTGATGGAGAATGAATAAGAGGAAATCTGCTGTAGGAATGATGACTTTTAGACAAGAAGGAAGAAGTCTTGACAGCACTTATGAAGCATCCACTATGGGCTGGGGCTTTGCATACTTTGCCTCATTAGGCCCACTCGACATCCTTAGGGACTCTAGAGGAAACCAAGGTTGGAGAGTCACTTCATTTGTCCAAGACTGCAAAACTAACAAGTGGTAGAACTTGTGTTTGAACCTAATTTTATAGAACTGAAAAGTCCCTTCCACTACAGCAGCAAGTCTTATATTTTATGAGAGAAGAGGGAGCTTAGAACCCTTGGAAACTCTTACAAAATCTGTGGACCTATTCCTGGAAAAATACACAAGGACACTCCCACAGGGCCATACGCATGTTTGTAGCTGATGCATGAAGTATAGACCCTAATAAATTCCCTGCAGTAAACTGTGCTGCTGCTAATGGAGTAACAGCAAAAACTGGGCCTGCTTACAGGATGAAAACAATACCCTGGAGAAAAAATGGCAATGTCTAAGAGAGAGACGGCATGAGTCCCTTTCGGTCTTCTGATTCTACGCAAATCCTTTAAAATGGTCATCCCTGCAGTTCTTACTTGGGGAAAATACATGTAATTTAAAAACACTCTTCAAAATATCTTTTTAAAATGGATCTAAATTAATAATAAAAATAGTGAATTCTTGAAAATATGATGTTCAGGTAAGACACATCTCCTTTTAAAGTAACACATCAATAGAAAAACCAGATTCTGGAAAAAGTGGTCTTCAAGCATATTGAACTACTGAAGCAGAAACCAATTTATCATTTTAATAGCAGATAGTTTAATAACAGAGTTGGGTGCAGAGCACTCTGCATTAACGGCCAACAGAGGGGCAAGGAGGATGGAGGAAACAGACATGATTGTGCTAACAGGCTAGGGCTGACTAGTATTGCCAGCACTCCACTGATGCATTAGCTATGAAGAGGGCACTTATTTGTGTCCAAATAACAAGGCTGATGCTGTTGCAAATACAAGGAAAGTGCGAGTTAAGATACCTAGAGGGATTGCAATTAAATTTCAAAGAATGTTACAGAGTTACAGGCATTGGGAAGCAAGTGCAGAGAGTGTGGCCCTGCAGTAGCAGAGCAAGCTTTATAGAGGAGGTGGACCCGACAATTAAAAGGTGTTTGAATGTGGCAGAAGTTAGAGACATGGAATTGAGAAATTGGCAGGCTACGAGTTGTTAAAGAATCTTTCTCTTAAAAATTAAATTAAAAATCAAGTTCTATGTTATTAAAAGATAGCGATAAAAATGACAATGGCAATAGTAAGCATTTATTGCATTCATATTGTCCTGGCACATCCACTGTTATATTATTGCTAATTAAAAAAAAAATACTGTGATGTGGTCAAAATGTTCTCCATTTACAGCCGACAAACCTCCCCAGTTACAGCTTCTGCCAGGATTCTAACATCGGTGTGTCTGACTCCAGAGCCTGCGTACAAGGAATTCCAAATACTAGGAAAGCTATCAAAAGTGTGTAAAACCTACAAGACAGTTAAATTTTAAATATGGATTAAGTTGATTTTTTTTTTTCTGAAGACAATCTTTAGGGAAAACGGGAGAATAAAAGTAAACCCAGATAATAACATTATTACACATTTATGGCTTTCGCTTTCAGCGGGGTCCCGACAGTCCTCCTTCTTTGAGCCTATCTTGTCTTTTTCCATTTGCCACAATGACAACTGGTGACAGTGGCTCACTTGGCCATGTCCTCAAGTGATGCTTAGCCACCCTATGCTTAGCCTCCTGAATCTAGGAAAATAAGTCTGTCTTCTAATTCGCTGAGATAATGGAAACCCTCTGCGAGAATATCCCTTTCCTTCCCTTTCCGCATTGATAAATGTGTCTATACCCACCGTAACCCTCACCAAGTTTTTCGTCATCTCCAAGGATAACATCCTCTGTCTCACATTAACACAGACCTCTTCCACCATATGTTGAACTAGTGTGTATTCCTTTTGTCCTCTATGTTCAAACGGTGTTGTCATTGCCAAACTAACAGACTCTTCAGCCTAGCATCTGACACTTTGGACCCCTTTGTCTTCCTTCAATGTCTGTCATTGTTTCCTGGTTCTCTTCTTGCCACATAGAATGCTCCATCTCAATTTAGCATTTTCTTCCTTTTCTCCAGGGAACCCATTACCTAATGATGCCCTGCAGGGGTTATTAAGTTATCTCACCTGCTATGAAGGCTTTCAAGCCTCCAACATTCCAGAATGACTTCTAGAATATACCCTTCCAGCACCCAAGATTGCCTAGTACATAGTAAATGTTCAATAAATACTTGCTAATCATGGTAACAAAACCAAATCAGTTCCAAAATACCTTTCTAGTTTCCTTTTTAGCTTTTCATCTGTTCTCCCCCAATAGCTGATGACTTATACTTTAGCCATGGTTCAATAAAGTTGTGATGAATGAATGAATGAATGATGCACTGAAGTGCCTTGAGCGAAAAGTTATCTGCTTGGGCCAAAATGCATTTAAACTTTATGAGAAAATGTATCATTTCCATGCCTTGTCCCCTAAAGCACCCATCTCTTCAAACTTTAGTCTTCAAGGTTCTGTCCTCAAGAAATATTTTAGGCCTTTCCCAAGAAAGCCGCTATCTCTCATGTGGCAAGAAATTAAATTTAATCTGTTTGTGTCTGTACACAGTAAAATGTAAGTCAGAATGTCAGTAGCGCTTTTAAAAAGACCAAAGTGAATCCTTTGTGCCCTACTCAATACTTTATCTTTTAATAAAATGCTTTCTAATCACCAAAGCTGTGTGTGTGCATGCACAAATAATGTGAACAGTATACACTGAAAATGTCACTACATTCCCTGATATATTGCTATGAAAACTTGGAGATTTCCCAGGCATGATATGACCTATGAGAAACAAAATTCTATTCAATTCTAAGATTCATATTCATGTGGCTTATTCTAGTCACTTCCTAACTACCAGAGCAAGGAAAAGTAGCCTTTTTCTATTTCAATATGTTATTAGCAAAACTTTCACTTTCATTTATTTCCCTCAGTCTTCTCTTCATCTGAAAAAGTTTCATCCATAACGTGTATAAACATCCCCTACAAAGATACTAAGGAGGAATGAAATTTTAGCTATCATTTCAACTGAAGGGAAAATTTCATGGACTTAGCGGGCAACACAGCCAAGCCGCCAGTCCTTCTTCTTCACTCTAGAGAGAAATCTCACACTGAACGTGCAACTCTGCTTCCAGGCCATGCCCTCTCCAGTTCATCATCTACATCGCCACTGAGTAACTTTTTAAAACGCAAACATAGTCACGTCATTCCTCTGCTGCCGAGCTTTCAATGTCTGCAAGGTGTGATTTTGCAACTTTCCCAGTTTCACATCATAGCCTCATCCACGTTCCATGCCCTTCATAAAACTGGACTGGTCCCCTTTCCCAAACACCCTCAGCCTCCCCCCATTTGGCCAGGAGCCTTTGTACATACTACCCTGTCTACCTGCCTCTCCCCGCACACACCTTCCTTCTCCATGAAAGAGGAAACATGAGCTCATTAAGATCCCATCTGAACCCAGTTGGCTTTTCCCCAATCATTTTCATCCCCCACTCACAATTATAATATTTTTTCTTCCTCTATTCTCACATAGCAATTCATGCATACCTTGACTGAATCATTTACTTTGTGGTAATATTATTATACCCTTGCTTCATTAAAATGCTTTTTAAAAAAATATAGTTTGGGTTCTCTGACTAGGCTAAATTATGGCTGGAACATAAAAATTACACAGAAAATGTTTTTTCCATATAGTACTTTATGGTCCTTATAGAGTGGAATGAAATGGTTAAAAAATAAAGTTCTGGGCTTCTGTACAGTAGCTGGAATGTTTGATACTGTACAAGGGAATTATGACCATCGGTGACTCAGGAGCAGGGAGAACACACTTTTAAAAAGCTTTTCTGCAGCATAGAAGTTACTCTCATCTAAGAAACACTCACAAGTTATAACATCCCTAACCCAGAGAGACAGAGAGGGTATTGATTACGAGTGGGTGTGTGTATACTGTGTATATATGTATGCACATATCTAAATACAGAAAAGACACAGTAAAAATATTGTATAAAAGATAAAAAATGGGAGACCTGTAGAGGGCACTTAGCAAGACTGGAGCCTATAAAACTGGAATTTGCTCTGGGTGAGTCAGTGAGTAGTGGTGAGTGAATGTGAAGGCCCAGGTCATTAGTGGACACTACTGTACACTTTACATACACTTAGGCTACACTAAACTTATAAAAAATATTTCTTTCTTCAATAATGAATTAACCTTAGCTTACTGTAAGTTTTTTACTTTGTATACTTTTTAATTTTTTCAACTGGACTCTTTTGTAATAACACTTAGCTTAAAACAGAAACACATTGTACAGCTGTAGAAAAATATTTTCTTTCTTTATATCCTTATTCCATAAGCCTTTATCTATTTTTAAAATTTTTTATTTTTAAACTTTTTTGTTAAAAACGAAGACACAAACACATACATTAGCCTAGGCCTACACAGAGTCAGAATCATCAATATCACTGTCTTCCACCTCTGCATCTTATCCCACTGGAAGGTCTTCAGGGGCAATAACATGCATGGATTTGTCACCAGCATCACCACAAACACATGAGTAGTATATTGTGCTACAATGTTATGATAGTTACATTGTCACTAGGTGATAGGAATTTTTCAGCTGCATTAAAATCTTATGGTACTACTGTCATATATGTGGTCTGTCATTGACTGAAACATCATTGTGTGGTGCTGACTGTAAGGCCTACAAAAGAAGCTTCTAGAATTTAAAAATCATGAAGATTCTGCATTGATCTGAGAAAATGGCAACTTCAATTTCAGAAGTAATATTATTTAAAGGACATCATTAAGTAGATGATATCATTTCAGTGCATGTTGCACAGTCCCTGTTTTATGTTTTGTGTTGTTTTCTACTGCCCCATATTTCAGCATTTTCTTAGGCTGTATGCATCAGCTGAAGTTCGCAATATACTACGCTATTTACAAACCCGCAGCAGTCAACATCTGTAGAAAGGTTTCAGAAGTGATTTAAAGCCTGCAACATAAGCATATCCAATCCGAATGGTACACAAGACTATATATCTTCCTTGGGAGACTGACACATGGTTCCCACTCTGACTGGTGATAATGCATGCTTGCCAAGCCCAGATGTAGTTTCAACTCCAGGGAGATGCAACCTAATGACGGATCGGTATAACCCAATCATGCTAACACTTGTATCTGGAAACCCTACAGTGTAGTACTGACAATAGTTTTTTAAATTTCCCTTACCATGTTTCTTCAAGTATATCAAGATGTTCTGCTAGGATGACAAGCATATGATTGAATTTAATGGTATATAAAGATATGGCAGACTGCTTTCCAAGGCAAAAATTCATAGTTGGAACTTTCATCAATTAATTGCACTTCTGGCAACCGCACTGAACATTAAATTAAATGGTGGAACTATTTCATTAGAAAGCTTTGGCAAAATAAACCTAATAGATGGAAAGATCCATATAATTAAAAATGGCAGGTGAGCTGCTTTCTGGGTGCTTTTAAGTCCTAGGTCTTAACTTCATGTCTTTCTCTCTTGCTACATAGTAAGTTCCTCAAGGGCAGGGGCTGAACTCTAGTTATCTATAGTTCCTAGCAGAATCCACAGCTTAAAGTAGGCATTTAATAAATACTACTAAATCCACATATGAATTCAGATATCAAAGCCCTTCTACTAATGAAATGAATGGCTGTTATGGGTTGAGTTGTGTTCCCCTCAAATTGATATGTTGAGGTTCGAACCCCCAGGACCTCAGAATTTGACCTTATTTAGAGATAAAGTCTTAACAGAGGTCATCAAGCTAAAATGAGGTCATTAGGATGAGCCGTAATCCAATACGACTGGTGTCCTTACAAAAAGGGGAAATTTGGACACGGAGACAGATGCACACAGGGAGAATGCCACATGAAGATGAGCGCAGAGATGGGGGTGATTCTTCTATAAGTCACCAAACACCAAGGGTTGCCAACACCAGAAACTACGATGAAAGCATGGAACTGATTCTCCTTCACAGCCCTCAGAAGGAATCAACCCTGCTGACACCTTGATCTTGGACTTCTGGCCTCCAGAGCTGTGAGACTATAAATTTCTGTTGTTTCAGCCACCCAGTCTGTCACACTTTGTTACAGCAGTTATAGCAAACTAATACACTAGCTTAGAACAAGTCATTTAACATCTACAAGCTTTAGCTGTAAGATGGATAAAGTGTGCCTAATGGTGGTTTGGTGGTTAAGATTCGGTGCTCTCACTGCCATGGCCCAGGTTCCTTTCTCAGTCAGGAAACCATATCACTCTTCTGTCAGTTGTCATACTGTGGTGGCTGCGTGTTGCTGTGATGCTGAAAGCTATGCCACTGATGTTTCAAATACCAGCAGGGTCACCCATGATGGACAGGTTTCTGCAGAGCTTCCAGACTAAGACAGACTAGGAAGAAGGACCTGGCCACCCACTCCTGAAAAAATTGGCCATAGAAACCATACGAATAGGAGCGGAGCGCTGTGTGATACAGCACCAGAAGGCGAAAACACTGGATAAGGTTCTGGTCTGCTGGACACAGGGCTGCTAGGAGCTGGAATCGACTCTATGGCACTAACAACAACGAACTATGCCTGACACATGGTTAGACTCAATAAACGGTAGCCTTGAAAATGGCAAAGAAAATAATACTACATCCAACAAATATGTATTAAGCACCTTTTATGTGCAGAGCCCTGCTTTATTTCTGGGGAAACAGCAATTAAGATGACTCAACCCTCACAGAGCTAACATTGCAGAGAGAGAAGACAGACTAGCAGATAAGTAAACAACGTAGTATATCAGATGATAAGAAACTCTATGGAGAAAAATTAAGCAAGGAAGAGGAATATGAAGTAAGGGATAGAAGGAATAAAATTTCGTACAGTCTTGTCTGTATTTATAAAATCAGAAAAAAAAGACTTCTAAACCATATGAAGGAGTTAGTAAGCCAAGTGGCTGAGGGAAGAACATTCCAGACAGAACAGCCAGTACAAAGGCCCTGAGATGGAAACAGTCCTGGTATATTGTGATAACAGCAAGGAGGCAAGTGTTGCAGAGCAGACTGAGCTGGGTGAGAGCTCTAGGAGATGAAATCAGGTACGATGTCAGAGAGAGACAGGGAGTCAAGATAAAGCAGGGACTAGAAGACTGATAATGGAGCCACTAGGCTGCTTGGAGGCCATTGCAAGGTTATGAGCAGAGGGGTTGATATGATCTAACTAATGTTTTAACAGGATCACTCAGGCTGCTATTTGGAGAATCATAGAAAAGGAGGTAAAGCAGAAGCAGAAAAACCAGTCAAGAGGTCATTCCAATAACCAAGTGAGTGCTGTAGGCAGCTTGAACAAGGCAGAGGAGACGATGAGAAGTGGTACCATTCTGGATATATTCTGAAGGTAGAGCCAACGGGATCTGCTGTGGGATTGGATATGGGGTATGTGCTAAAGAGGGAAGTCAAGGGTGACTCCTGTTTTTTTTTTATTTGAGCAAGTAAAAGACGCCATTTAATCGAGGGAGGTCATTTTGGCTATTTGAGTACTTAATACTTTAATTTTGGAAATGATTGTTCATAACATGAAGTCTCACCACATCAGAAGGACTTTTATGATTCGAATGCTTAATATGAGCAAAAAGGTTCCAAGCAAACAAAGAAGACTAAGGTCAACTTAATGAATTAAACTCTGTGAGAAGCATGGCAAATCGCCTAGTACAAAGCAAGCACTCAATAAACATCTGTTCATTTACTTGCTCATTCAAAGCAAACTCTTGATCTGGCATTCAGCTCTCTAGTTCACTTTCTATTCAAACCTTTATTAACTCCCACTTACTTTTGGCTACTCTATAGTACCTTACTTTTCTTCTTCCTCTTCTCCTAACCATCCTACAAATGCCCGGCAAATTTGATTTCTGACCTCTGCACAAAATCTACATTGGTCAACTTTGGGGTTTTTTTTAAGGAAGATTAGCCCTGAGCTAACATCGGCTGCCAATCCTCCTCTTTTTGCTGGGGAAGACTGGCCCTGAGCTAACATCCATGCCCATCTTCCTCTACTTTATACGTGGGATGCCTGCCACAGCAGGTCCACACCAGGGATCCGAACCAGCAAACCCCGGGCCACCAAAGTGGAGTGTGCAAACCTAACCACTGTGCCACCGGGTGGGCCCCCCGTCAACTTTTAACAATAGAGTAAAGTTAACATTTAGCCTGACCTTCTAGGCCTGTGACAATACATTTTTACCTATTTGTTTACATCTATGGCTTCATGTCTTAGTCAGTTCAGGATGACTAAAATACCATAGACTGGATGACTTAAACAATACTCATTTATTTCTCACAGTTTCGGAGGCTGAGAAGTCCAAGATCAAGGCGTCCACAGATTCGGTTCATCATGAGGCCCTCTTCCTGGCTTGCAGACGGCTGCCTTCTTGCTGTGTCCTCACATGGCAGAGTTAGGAAGCTCTGGTGTCTCTTCCTCTTCTTATAAGGGCACGAATACCATCATGAGGACTCTATCCTCTCGATCTTATCTAGATCTAAGTATTTCCCAAAGGTCCCATCTCTTAATACCATCACACTGGGGGAGTGACATGGTTTCAACATATGAATTTTAGGGGGAAACACAAACATTCACTCCATAAGACATCATTTGGAATTATCTGATCCAGTTAGGGTCAACTCCTTATCATTCTTCAAATGAAAAATTCCCAGGCTAATTTCTAAGACTTTATTCATGTTTTTCTCATTTGAAATTTCCTTCGCCCTGTCCTGCACTAAAAGAAAGCATGTCTATTTTTTCCAGACTCAGTTCAATGCGGCCCTTTTCAGCCACTCCAGCCTATGATGTTTAGCCTCTTCTCTAAAATCCTAAGAGCATTTATTATTTGAACAACATTCATTTAATTACAACTTTTTAGCCCTATTCTCTAAAGCCCTAAGCATTTATTCTTTGAGCTATACACATTTTGGTACTGAATTGTGCTGTCTTACTAAAGTGCAAACTCCTTCAAGTCCAGAACCATATATTTTTCATCTTTTCTCCCTTGGTGTCTAGAATAGTGCCTTGCTTGAATGTAGGGATCAATAGATGTCTGTGGTGTGCATGGCCCACTGGTTGTCATATCAACTAGAAACTGTGATGTCTTAGATTCCAGAGAGCATTTATAATCCGTTTCCTAGCAAAAGGTTATACACATAGCACTTTCTCACGTAATGAGTGAATGATCCCAGGAAGCTAGCCCAAGGAAATAATTAGTAATGTTGCCAAAATTTTTATGGGTAAATGTGTTCTTCAAAGCATTTTTTATAAGGAAAAATTATAAAATAAGCTAAATGTCCACTAATAGATGGCAGGATAGATAAATTATAGTTTAATACTATCAGACAACAATTAAAATTAACAATTTCAAGAATAAACAGTAATATGAGAATATGTTCATTTTACAATGGTAAGTGAATACGTGGGAGACAAAATCCCATATGTGGTATGTCCTTAATTTTTAGAATTTAGATAACATTGAAATGTTCCTTGCATCTGTAAACTTTTTTCAATTTCTACCATCATTACTCTCAGTGAAGCCATATCACATTTCACCTGGACTATATTAGCTTCTTAAACAGACTTTCTAGCTCTATTTCTTCAAATCTCTACCTTTCAGCCCCCTAAAGCATCTAGTAAGTTGTACCATCACTTTTGTTTTTAACATGGACCTCATATAATCACTTCTTTCTCCAAAGCTGTTAAGTGGTTCTCTAACACAAATAGAGTAACATCCTGACAATAAAGTTCCTGCTCTAATTCATCCATCCTACCTTTCCACTTACATCCCACCAGACTCCGTACATCCATGATCCAATCCAACCACATACTGAATATGCCTTCCCCCTCCCCACCACTCCTCAACACTTTCCAAAGGCTCCCACCCATCCACCCTAGCTGCAAGTTCCTTTTTTATTTTAATGGTGAAGTTGGATGATCTGAAATCCCACCTCCTACAGGAGCCATTCTTTCCCCCATTTTCCCATTCCATTTCTTCCCATCCCTCTGCAGGCACCCCAGTCTGTGCTGTGCCATTCTTTACAGGGTCAGCACCTGCCTTCTCCAGATGGCTATCCTCCGGAGTTCAGCAACCCTCTTATTCTCCAAGTGCAAATCACAGAGCTGTATACACAAGAAAGTGTATAACTCTTTTAATTTCATTTAAATTTTAGGTAGGTATTTGATGTCCTGAGTCTTTACCAAGTGAAGTTTAAGAAAACTTCTGTCTGAAACCATCTATTAATATAATGATTTTGGGTCAGAATTAGTTATTCAAGAAACTCTACCCTCCAAACATATGCATCATCCTCCAAACATATGTATCACTCACAGTAATTAAAGATGAGTACTAATCATTTAAAATCCACCATAGTGTACTGAGCATGTTTGAGTAAATTAGAAAGAGGCGGATAAATTATAAATTACAAAGGCACTCCTTCTGCCAGCAAAGGAAATCTGGAGTTAAAAACCCAGAAGCTAGCTGGGCATCCTTCTTCAGAGAGCAACTTGACCAATCATAGAAAATAGCCCTACATTACTAATCTGTTTTTCCAAAAGCTTAATTTCAAACTGGATCCTAAAACTAAACCAAAGACTAAGGATATGATGCAAAAAATAGCTTTGTACATTTGAAGAGGGAAAATAACATGATATTTTATTGTGACATGAACAGAACAATGTATTCTGTCTAAATAGGAGAAAGGAAAATAAACAAACCAAACTCTAAGAATATGAAAACACACATTTGGACTTCTTTATTTAAGTGAAGTATTATGTCATATTTTAACAAAATGCCATTATGGCGGTTCAATTGCTTTTCTTGTTCAACAAGTTCTTTTGTCAATTAGCCTTCTTTCACCTCTAGACAGATAATGAAACTTCCACTTCTGTGCAGCCACTGGACAGTTCAGTAGGCAGAAATGCCTGCTGTTGCCTCTACCAGTCTTAAGTCAAGGCTGTGCCAAAGCCAGGCCAAAAGGGTTTCTAACAAGTGCTGGTGGCTTTGATCTGGCTGGTGGTTGCTGGAAGACTCAGAAGCTAACTAAATAAAATATATGGTGCCCACATACACAGATGCTCTGAAGACTTTTTTCTACTATTCTTTTGGAAGTATTCTTTAATTCACAGACAATAATAGTACAGTTGATAACACAGGTTCTTAAGAAGATGGGAAAATATAATGTGGCTATAAAAGAATTACAAAAAGTAATTTTTTTTAATTCAAATGGTTCTTCCTTAGTATATCCTACCACAGTGAAAACTGCCCAAATCAGAGTACAAATACTTAAGTAAGCACTTTAATAAAGTACAGAACACACTCCTCACATTTCTGTTTGAAAGGTTTTTTTGCAGTTAAAGTAATGAAGCTATTCAAGAATATCAGGGATTTTTAAAAGAATTCTCCTAATTGTATAATCTTTAGCAGCTTGTAAAATGCCTGATAAGAGCTCTTCAGATTTTCCAAAACATTCCCTTTATATCACATTGCGAGAAATACTTTGAGGGCAGCATTTACGCACTCGGAACAGAGTACTCTGGGTCCAGGAACAACACCCGTAAACTCTAAAATTAAGTAAGTCACTTTTCTTCGCACCTCTGGTGGCCAAGTTAAAAAAAAAAAAAAGGCAAACAGTCAACAGCAATGAATGAAGGCTCTGGAGTCCTTTCATAATAGTCAGTTGATCAGGGTGCTCGTTGAGCGGTCTTACCTCATTTCCCACACATTTTCTGACCTATTTTGTCTGCCTTTTCTCAGAAGGATTTTGCTTGCTCCACTGTCGACTAAGCAGTAAACTAATTATCTTGTTCAAATCCCTTTGTAACGCCCTTAATCCTATTAGTTATAAGAATGTCTGAATACTGATTGCAAACCTCTTTTTTTTTTTTTGCTTTTTAAAGAGAGAGAAAGGTCCGGGGGTTTGATCCTGGAGGGGTGACTCTAGCCATTTCACTGGATGGAGGCAAAGGCAATTCTGGCCATCCAAAACCCCAGGCCACTTAGCACACAGGAAAGATCCTCTCCTGTACTCATTCAGCCATATTCTCTCTCTGTCTGGCTCACTCTCTCTCTGTCTCTTTGACATGCACACACACACACACACACACACACACACAGGCACACACACATGCATGCACGCACGCACAGACACGCACACACTGGATTTAGCAATCATCTGTATCTATTTGACTGCCTTATAAAAGTCAAGTTCTGAACACTCCTACTCACAGCAGAGCATGGTGAACCCTGGCCCCAGCAAGGAGCCCAACTTCACTTTCCTTCTTTTATCATGAACATTTTAATGAAGAGGGAGACGCTATTACAAGAAGTCAAAGAAGCCATAGGAAGTAGAGGAAATGAACAAATGTTACAACGGACCTCTACCAGCCCTATGAGTCTTAACCTCTTTTCTTCAAAGAACTCTCACAAGTCTTGTTAAAGGACTCTCTCTCCCTCTGTAGAAGACGCCAAGACCATTGCCTCCTGCTGTCTATTACGAGGGAACTTTAATCACTTTTCCTTTTTTGTTCCCACTGGGGAAGGAGCCAGACTGCAGTGAAAGGCTTGCAGTCAGAGACGATGCTAAAGAGCATGAAATTTATCTGACTTCTATAAAAGACGTGTTCTGTCCTTCCATTTCTGCTTTTGCCAGGCGGGCTGCTCTGGGTTGGCTGCTCTGTCTTAGAAAAAACAAATATTTGCTTTAAACCTAGAGGCAGGATGCTACCTCCGAATATCCAGTCTTTCTAGCCCCCTCTTCTCTCCCTAGGAGGAATGTCTCTATTCTTGGCATAAAAAGTCAACATTTTTACATTAATAAAATAGTGTCTCTCTCTTCCATTATTTTTTTTCCTGATAACACAAGAAAGGATTGTTTTAGAAATGATCTTGAAGAGAATACTGTACGTGTCAGAGGAAAGTCTCTTCTTAAACATCTTTCTGGGGTCTGAGAAAAATGTTATAAATAGGAGGAAAGTGCAGATTCCTCAGATAAGGATAGAAGACTGCCAACCTAACATATTTCAAGTATTAAGTGCTTAAATTTTGATTTATCTTATCTTTAGTAACCAACAGAGTCTGTTTAAGACACAGAAGATTAAGTTTCTCCTGGACAGTCTCTTGGCATACGGGAAAGAGCTCTGTCAGCGTGTGTGTCAACCACACGCATGCAGATGTCAGTGTATAGAGAAGGAGGTGCAGGCTGTGGTGAAAGGGAAGGAACTACCACTCCTGTCCATGGTCTGCTGTTCTAGGGAAATTAAAGGCCTAAGGAAAGTGCTAAGTACTGTTAGCAGCAGTTGACAAATAAGGAGAATACAGGTCTTGGGGTGGTGGGGAGGGTGGTGAGCAAGTTTTATGGTATCTATATAGTCTGTTATCTGATGCAGAAAGGATTCTAGGTAGTTTACAGAAATGTGTTTGATATAGTAGGATGCATAAATAGATAAGTAACTGTGGTGAAGCTTAAGTTAAGGGTTGTTCCTTCGCAGAAATCCCTGTCCCAAGTAAGAGGTGGACTTAGTTCTGTGCCCTTAGCAAAGACAAAAGGCACCTGCCTTTGAGATTAAAAGCATTACAGCTATCCAGGAAAAATATATATATATATATTTTGATGCTGCAGCAGAGAACAGATCTGCCTGAGAGGTCATATGATGAGACAGTGCATAATGTCCTCAAAAACATTTCGACATCAACACAAGAGTAAGTGTAGCATCAGCTTCTTCCAATATCCCTCAAGACCGTCAAGGGCATAACAGCAAGTACTTTTGTTGGGACCAAAACCACACAATTGAGCATAAGCATGTAACTCTGCCGTTGTCTAGCCTGTGAGATATTGCTTAAATCTCAAAAACTGAATATGCATCAATAAGGAAAATGTGAAAGAAACAAGGAAAAAAAAGAGCTTTGAGTAAATGTATACTAATCGAAAAACAATAATTCTTCCATTGAATTTCCTCAATTGCTTGGTTTGTATCTGCTTCATTATGATATAACCATCATGTCCTACATAATTAAAAAACTTATAAACCTTTGCATTAAATTAATTTTAGTTTTGATTCAAAAGATCTACATGAAAATATAATTTGTTATCTCCATTTACTTAAAACAAGGTGGATTATGGTCCTGCTGGGTTTAACTAAACCCTCCAGTGACGGCCACTATCTGCAGCAGAAAATCCAGGCACAGCCCGAAAACACAGGACTGGCCCCTCTTCGCTCTCCAAGCTCACCTCTTACTACTTTCTTCTCCACTCACTAGTCATCTTTCTGTTCTCAGACGCATCAAAACACATTTATGCTGGTGGGATTTTGCATTTCCTGGTCTCTCTGTCTCAAATGCTGTTCAGTTCTTGATTCCCTCTCTGCACTGACAACTAAGCTCAAATGTTCTATTCTCAGAGAAGCCTTCCCCGACTCTTTTACCTTAAACAGCTCTTCTCTCTTCCCACTCATTCTCCAACCGAAGAACCTCTTCTGTTTTCTTCATATTTCTTATTGTTTTCTGAAAGTATCCCATTTATTTTTTTTAATTTGTTCACTTATTTAATCATTACTTCTAGATTCCTCACTATAGAATAGAAGTGTCATGAAAATTGTTTATGCTGATAACTTTGGCATATAATTGGTCCTTCCATAAATATTGATGAATATGTGAATGAACCAAATTTTCCTTTAGGAGAGATTATGTCTTTCAAAATATAGAATGATAATTTAAGTTAGATTAAACTTTTTTAGCCTTTAGAAAAATCAGAGTTGCAAATAGGACTCCATGAAGATGCACGAAATAAACATTTCTGCTTTGATTATGAAACAGAGGAACCAATAACCTCCCACCAAGGCTAAGTCTTTAAAATGCTATTTACTTTTTTTCCATTACTAAGAAAACCTCCCCACACCCAGTAAATGCCCACAAACTGCATGTGTTCAGAGGCAGCATGATCCCCATGAAGTAGCTTCAAAAGAGGGTAAAAATCAAAATGTCCATCTGTGCCATTAAAGGACCTGACAGCTCATAACCAGACCACAGCACAAGGACTTGTTTCTAAGACACAGAGCTCCACAAACATGAAGGAAAAGCTAGGCATATTAGCTGACCAGCAGGTTTGGGCCACAGCCTGCCTCCCCCCCTGAGTCCCTAACTGATATAACCACTGTAGTGACTAGGACTCAAGTGGAGTCCTGAGTAGGGAGCAAGATAAACGGCCACTTCAGCATATCAGCGATGGCCATTTAAAATTAATTCTACACAAATGCTCTTCTGTAAGTAGAGTTAAATTAAAGGCCTAGGAGGCCTTGTTTATTGGGGAAAAAAAACGGATGCAGAATGTTGTAGAATCAAGGCCAGGAACCAAAAAAAAATGTCTAGCTGTCAGCGAAGATGGTTCAAGAATTGTAAAACGCTGTATTTTCTGTTATGGCCACTTAGGGGCACTCAAAGGCTGAGAAATGGTCATCTGGGTCCAGATTTTAAAACTCATGATCTTCGATGTGAGACCACCAAACAATGTATCACAAGTGTATGCTGCACACCTTCCTAGTAAAGATCAGTTCGCTTCTCCTGAATACAACTAAGCTTTCCTAATCAGGTAACAATCACAAAAAAACTTCAAAGCACGTTTTAAAGGAAATGAAAGAAGGAAGTGGTTGCCACGAATCAGGAGAGTATTTCCCTCTAGGCGGGAAAGAGGCAGGTGTGATAGGAAAAGACATGAGGGGGAACATGTGGCATGATGGCAGGTAGGCAAGCATTTCCTTTAAATTGTTGTGAACACTTATGTATGGTATTCTGTGTGTGTGTATATTTCACAAGATGTTAACTACTTCTGATCATGATTACATTTCACAATAGGAACTTTAAAAGTACATACTAAAAGTGAATTTGAATACAAGAGCCTTTAAGTACAGATACAAAGCATGGCTTTAAACCTCTCTCCCTTACTCCCTGTGAGACTTTGCACAAGTTATTTCATTTTTGTAGCCTCGGTCTTCCTTTGGTATAAGTGGATATAAAAATACTGACTTTGCAGGGTTATTGTGTGGATTAGATGAGATCAAGGCAACTGGCACGGCGAGGATCATAGGGAGGCCTCAGAATGGGTTTCCCCACTTTCTCCCTCCCACCGCCTTCTCTAACTCCTTCAAGTTAGTACTTTAGGTCAGAAGCCTCAGAAAAGAATGGAAACATAGTTAAAAGTGGTAGAGGACACATGCTTGGGGGAAACGATTTTAGATATTCTATATTCGGTTGGGAAAAAAATAAGAAGAACAGGAGAGAAAAAGCAATAATCTGCTTAACATATCTCATCATTATTGGTAAATTTTTAGAGACTATTGTTACTATCTGACATTGTAAAATTTCACTGACAAGGAAGAATGCAAACTCATAGCTTTCCCTCTGTGGCTTCGCCTCACGTGTTCAAAGACACTAGCAATACTGGAACACAAGGACAATTCCTAAAAGAACGCTGGCCTGCAGCTATCATTCACTAAATTAAGACACAAAACACCACACTCATGAGCATCTCACGTAGAGAGGTTTTAAAAATGCAGCCATACGCTTTCAACTTTTAGAATCCACAATGATAAACTTTTCACCAAATACCTTTTGCTTCTCTGAATGTATGACCCATTATGTAAGAACACAATTTTTCCTATGACCTTTAGGAAAAATACAGTCAAAAAGTATCTAACAGCCTATAGCATATGTTTGTGTATATACAGAGACACATATACACTTACTGTTTTCTTATAGAAATATTGACATGAAAACTATTTTTCTAAAGGAGAATGCTCTGTGGAGGTAGTATGGTTTAGCGGAAACTGCGATGTTACTAGAACGAAAAGCTATTGGTCCAGGCCAAATCACTACCATTGGTAGGCTGTGGATACCCAGATACCTCTGAGTTTCCTTTAAGCCTGTTTCTTTGCCTTTCAGTTGAGGATGATAACACCTTTCCTGCTTATCTCATAAATTTTCTGAGAATCAAATGAGATAAACATACTTTGTAAACCCAAGGCAGCTATACCACAAATGTCACATAGAGTTTGGTTAAAGCTTAGAGCATAGGGTGGCGGGTAAAATCTTCCAAATGGGCTCCATTCCCAACTCCAAAATGTACTAGTTAGTTTTGGGACCCTGGGCAAGTTGCTAGCCTCTCAGCCATTATTGACTTCTCTGGAGGCAACAATGAAATTTTCCCCAGATGATTGTTTTGAGGTTTAAACGAAATAATGTAAGCCTAGGCCTTGCTATACACTATTTATCATCATATATTTTTTTAAACCATCATTATCACCATTATTAAACACTACATAATCTTTTTATTCTGCAACAGTGGCTTTTTAAGCAAGTCTCATTTCCTCTTCTCCGGCCCCAGCTCTTCTTTCCTAAGTTGTGGTTTAACACTCCCCTTCTTTTTCTTTTCGTCTTCAATAAATTTCCCAAACCTAAGCTACACTATTTATCTGTTCCTTAGAATTTTAGTTATCACCAGCATACAAATGACCCTACCTATCAAACTCCGGAGCCTTGCCCATTAATACAACATTACATAGTGAATTTTCTCCAGGTCATCTCTGATCAGATAACCCACTGTCAAATCAAGTGAAATATTATTTTGGAAAACTATTTTTCTTCTACCTCCCCCCCTTATGCTAAACTCTCTAGTCTCAAAAGAACCCGATTCTCCAGTATCCATGTTCATAATTTTCCTAACTTTGACTTTGTCTTCATATATATAATTCCACAAATCCTCCCTTCTATTCTGCTTCCTACACAGTGAAGGTTTTAGTCAACGCTCTGCTCATCTGTCAACAGTCCTGCTTATATCCCTTCCTTCTCTACTGACTCTGAATTCTGGGCTCAGAGCTGCTTCACTCAATGTGCATGTTGGCTGAGCCACAGTCAGCTGGCATGGGTTAGCTGCCACAGTAGGCACTGAAGATGCAATGACCGGGAAGGCAGCCTTTCTGCCCTCAAGAAGCTGACAGTCTAGAAAGAGTATGGACCAAAAACACTTATTTATCCATTAGTGTGATGGGGAAAACGAGGGTTTCCAGAGAAGCACCAAAGGGGACAACAAAGCTATAACTGAGGGGTCAGAGATGGTACAGAAGAATCCTGAAAAACATATAGTCATGGAAAGGATTGGGGTGGGAGGAAGTGGCAGGCAAAGCAAGGGATACACGCAAAAGTGTGGAGGCCAACTGGGGAATGCAAGCAGTGGAGTGTCGCTGGAAATACATCCAAACCAGAGTCTCTTTATATACTACTTTAAGCTTTCGGCTAAAGAGACACTTTCCAATCTATCATCTTTCCTGATTTTTGAAAGATTCTAAGTATTTCCTAGGAACTTAAAACTGAACTTACTAAAGGAATTTCTATTTTGAAGGTGGCTTTTTTTCTGTGAAAGTGATTTATGGACAAGAAGATTTAAGAAACATATCTTTAGAAAATAATTTCCAGTAAGTTTTAATTGTATCTGATCAATATGCTATGTTTTTAAATGGAAACTTTGTTCTCTATGATAAATATACAACACACATGTCTGTAGACTTTTTTTCCCCTGAGACTATTTTGTTTATATAAATAAAAGAGACCAGAAGCAGGGGCAGTATTTATTTTTTAAAAGAAAGAAAGAAAACTTGTTGAAAGCTCAGAAAAAAAATGGCCTGCAGGTAAAAAAAAAAAAAGACATTAAAGAAATCTCAAAGCAATAACAAAAACCTTCAAAAATACAATAAATAGAACAAAGCATAAAACTTTGTGACAAAATAAAAAATCCTTTTCTGTAAAAAGAAAAGTCATCTATTAAAAACATAAAATTTGCCCAAGTCCATAAAGTCTGAAGGTCAACAACAATCTAGAAATAACTGGAACTAAAACAAAACTTCATGGAACACTTATAATGAACTTCAAACAGTACTTAAAATGTACAGAAAATGCAGGGAAAATAAGTAAACATAATTTCTTGGGAAATAGACGTATTTTCATGAGGCAAATCATGCCTTATTGATCAACTAAAGTACTGAGCAAGAATAAATAAATACGTGAACTAGGAGAAATACATAGACATAATTTATTTGGACTTGCAAATCCGAGGTTAGTAAAGTCTCATTCACTGTTAGTTTAAAATTTGAGTTACGGTGGAATTGCAGCAAATGAGGAGTGATGGATGTGAAAATAACTAAGGGACATCTGGAGATGGGACACAAAGGATAATGATTATCTGGTGAATCTCTGAAAGCAAGAGGGTCTCTCACAGCATCCTAACCAATGTTTCTATGACACTGTATAAAAATATATAAATGCCCAGAAAGTTGATGCATACATTGACTTCAATTTTTTCTTAGTGATAAATATTGCATTAAAACAAATTCAACCAGAAAATTGAGTTCTACAGAACTACTGTATTTTGGTTATTAATCTTAAATATTTTAATACATTTAGCTAATAATATGAAATAAAATTTAAAATAGGAAACTGCTATAAAATATTAAACATTGTTATTTAAATTATTTTGACATTTTACATATTGAAACCTACTGTATGAATCTGCAATAATGAAATGTACAGATCTTCAAGTAGAACAAAGCATGCTATTGACCAGTTTATAATGTAATATAGATGTGGATAATAAACTTTTGAAGTTTATTTGTGAATAAATGGTCACTACAATATTTGAAAGAACTCATATATGAGAAGTTTTATCATATAAGATCCTATAATGTGGTTAGTGTTTATAAAGCTACAACAAACTTCATGGGCTTTTTGAATGCTTTTAACTTTATGACTTACTTTCTCAAATTATTTTTCAACATTTTACTCTACTAGAATTTTATGCTGGAATTCCATAGATAACTTGATGGGTAAGTAATCAAATTCAGAAGCAAGAACAGTCAGAGTACAATAAGACTTTGTCATTTTCAAGAAGTTAAGGTGCTCTGAAATTGATAACCAGATAAAAGGGCTCTATGGCTAGTTTGTACTCACTTGATTCAGTTTAATATTCCTGGAGAGTGGCAGTAGTCGATGGAAAGAGTGCCAATAGAAACATTAGTCCCATGCATCTTACTTCTGTGCCAACTATGGGCAACTTGACAATGAATAAATTGTTTCATTTATACATTTAATTTACTAATTCTATGAAGCAATACAAAATATTACCACTGCCTGAAAAATCAATCTAAAAAAGTTAACCAATAAAGAGAGAGACAGATATTGCCAATAGATTCTTTAACCACACAAGTGGTGTTTCAAATCAACCACATGAGCCAAGATTACACTCCTCTAAGAGGAGACATGTAATAGAAACATATACTTACAATTCTAACATTTAAAAGAATTCAGTCATTATTTGTTAATGGTGTAAATAAACACATACAAAGCATACAACTTTCCTTACTCAGGAAAATAATTGTAACACACAGCATGATGACTAAACATTTACATTTGCATTATAAGTTATATCTTCCCTATTTCACTCATTTATTCAGTAAGTAAATATTTACTGTATGTCCATTAACTGCCAATCACAGTACTAAAAGTTTAAGAGAAAGGTCCCCTGTGGAACTGTAAGCAGTGAAAATCAAATGCAGACCTTCTGTGGCAAACAAGAATTCTACCACTTAACCGTTTATAACCAGAAGAGTGCTCTCTGCTTCTACTTTGAAATACAATTTAAATTCTAAGTGACAAATTTGTTTAAATATGTTAAATGTATTTCTCAAATTCTGATTTAGTCACACTGAAATAAATTATAGAATATCTATTTTATAGGTTCTTCACTTAGTAAACATTAAGGAATGTTGCAAAAAATGTAGATATGAGCACTTGTGATATGTTCACTGAGTTTCTATTTATAATTCATCCATTGTCCCAAGCCTTTTTTTCTGGCTTTTAAATATCCTCCTGCATCCCAGATAAGTTGGTTTGGTGAGAATTTAACAAAATAAAGATCCCACTCAGTCACGATGTTTCCTGTTATGTCTACGTGTAATGTACTCTAAATATTTGGTGGTAGCACATACAAATTGTGAGTTACTCCTGTGGAGGGTGGGGGAGAGGCACGAAAGTTACAGGGGGTAAACCAGATGGCTGAGCAGTAGTACAGACTGGATAATAATATCCTAGCATGAAGAAACTTAAGTGAAAGGAAACAAAAGCAAGGTGAATAGATTACATACACATTATCTAAAGCATCCTCCCTCCAAATCATTTTAAATAGAATTGCTGACTTTAATAGCTCTAAATGAAAAAAACAAAAAAGTCAGGAAGATATTGAATATTCTGCAGGTCCATTTCACTCCAATCTCCTCCCTCCATCCTCATGTCCCTCCGCTCTCTCACTTCCTAGACACTGGCTTTCTTTCTGCTTCACTAAAATCCTGTCTTGTTGCTGTCTCAGGTGCCTTAGAAGTGAAGTCACCTCTGGGGTAGTCTGGCTCCATCTCATTCAGGGCACTATCTCCTCCTTGGAATGGATTGCCCTAACCAGCCCATCAGAAAGAGCCTCTTCTGCCCCCTTCTGATTGCTGTCTTTCATCACACTGAAGCCAACATTTATTTACATATTTAGCTGTTTATATTAGAATGTAAGCTTCCTGGGAGCAGAGGCTCTGTCTGATCTGTCCACACCAATGGCCCTAGTTTTTAGACTAGTGCCTATCACACAATAAGAATGAAGGAAACAAAGAACTAAGCACAGAAAAACATTGACCCTTACGCATCTTATTTGCAATAAAACAAAATAAATATTCGTATGCAGAAGGAATTAAAACGGGTGAATCTCCAAAATTTCCTGAGCAACAAGAACAATACATAGAAATCGATAGTTAGGACTCACTATTTATAATTTAAGATGCAAAAATCTCATCATTCTTTACATTGTTCATTGTGTCATTTACTAAACAGAGCTTTCACTGGATCACCATAAACAGCAATCTTCCTTACCACATTTCCTCCATATAGTCTTAGTGTCTTTAATTATGCATTCTTCTACTACTGGACTTTTTAGAAGCCAAAACCTTGAAGCTGAGAGTTGTATATAAAAAAGTGTTGTATAGCAAAATTAAAATGGCCCAATGATAGCATAAACAACAATTACATTTAAAATGGTAGCATACTATTAGATCAAACCATTTCAAATCGACAGGGTTTTTTTGTAGGTAAAAATGGTCAAATATTGGCAATTTCCTATGGTTAAAATTAATATTCTCATGTGTCAAACACAGCAAAAATGTACTACTGATAAGAAGTTCCTACACTAATTTTCACTTTAGTATGTCTCTCTTTTCCCAAAACAGGCAAAGACAGATGAAGTTAAATATCCAAGCCACGTTAATTCATGCCTGGATTAATTTCTGATCTCATATTGACATCTTGTGTAACAGTTGGACAAATTAGAAAATATCCTGAAGTTTCTTACAGCAGATTATAATTCACGGCAGAAAAGCATCCAATTTGCGAGACCCTTTGTGATGTAGATTTATTGATATTAAATTTGGACCATGTCACTGAAATGACAACTCATGATGTATTAAGAGGTATGAAGTAGGATCAAGGAAGACCAAAAATGAGCCAAGAGAGGATGGTTCTGCGGCCGAGTGGTTAAGTTCGTGAGCTCCGCTTCGGTGGCCCAGGGTTTCACCGGTTCCAATGCTGGGCGCGCGGACATGGCACTGCTCATCAGGTCACGCTGAGGCCGCGTCCCACGTATCACAACTAGAAGGACCCACAACGAAAATATATACAACTTTGTACTGGGGGTCTTTGGGGAGAAAAAGGAAAAATAAAATCTTAAAAAAAAATAAGCCAAGAAACGACCTTTGAAATATCTCCTCATGACAAATTTCAGGGGCAGCTGAAACACATTTTGACGGCATTCTATCCACGAATCCATTAATATCACTCTGAAAGGATTCCTGTAGATTTCTGATAAGTGTAGGCTGAATAATCTGACAAAAATGAACATGAAACCAAAGCAAAGATGGGCTAAATAATCCTGCTGTTAAATGGGGAACAGGAAGAAGGAGGAAGGCAAAGGAAGCATTCCATTGGGAATTATAAAAAGCTGAGAGCCTGTTGACATCAGAGCTGGATTTAATAGGCTGTGTGTTATTGAGTCATAAGACTCTTATCAGCTTCTCACAGGATCCCCCTCCTCTCATTATATTGTAGGAATAAATCTAATTATGATGTTTTTCTTAGCCTTTTGGGGAAAAAGGAATATTGATACTTCCAATGCAATAAGCGTCTACAAAATATGAATGAAATGATTCACAGTGCATTTTAAATGGCTTTATAAGAAAATTTGATCCATGCTTTTAAAAAAGTTCATCACTGAATTTAAAGCTTTCATCCTAATTTCTTAATACATGTTGCTCCTTTTAATGTCAAAAGGAATCAACACTGAGGAGGAGACATGGTGAAGAGAGGGACAGAGGAACTCATCATGAATCAGCTCTCTTGACTGTAGGAGAAAAATAAAATGTTTATATTTTTTAAATGTTACTACAAAATGTTCCATCAGCAAGACTGGGAATTCTAAGTGGCATGTGACAATCAGATTTAAGTCACTTTCCAACATTCTTTGGATTTGAAAGCTGTGCCTGACTTCCTGGAAAAGGTAAAAAAAGACTGATGAATATTTCAGTATAATGGCATCCAGATTCATCATCAGATTTAGGGAACTGAAGGTTATCTCCATTTTAATATCTGGGCTAAGTGCTGGCAATGCTGATTAAATTTTCTTTTAATATTCTCTATTCTAGTTCCAGAAGAGCAAGAATGGTGGTTTAGTCTGCTTGTGCTGCCATAATGAAATACCATTGACTGGGCAGCTTAAACAACAGGAAAATTTTCTCTCACACTTCCAGAGGCGGAGAAGTCCAAGATAAGGGTGTCAGCATGGTTGGTTTCTGGAGAGAGCTCTATCCCTGACTTGCAGATGGTGGAGAGAGAGTGAGAGCAAGCTTTCTGATTTCTCTTCTAATTCCCTTATGAATAGTCCCACTCTTAAGACCTCATCTAAACCTAATTACCCACCAAGGCCTCATCTCCAAATACGGTCACACTGGGGGTTAAGCTTCAATATATGAATTGACGGGAAGGGGCACAATTCAGTCCATAGCAAATGGAGAGAGACTGGATGAAACTATGAAAAATAATAATATTCAGGAAAGTTAGAAATGAGAAAAGAACAATACAAAATTAAGATACAGCATGGATTGTGCAGAAGACACCTATAATTTAACTTTGCTCTGTGTTGGTTGAGAAAACTTGCTTTTATATTGTGTTGACATTGCTACTGGGTTATTAGTTTCTAGCTGAATCATGGCTTTTGACAATTGCCTAATGGGTGTGGACCATTCAGGGTCTAAGCTAAAAATTCATACTTAACATTCTCATCATATTCAACAATCAAAATATACAGATTTCTCTAGCCGATCTAAACTTTCTGGGAAAACAAAATTTACCGGATACCTGCAAAGTTACATAAATGTCATCAAATGTTTTAGGAGTCGGAATACTGGATCTTATCATATTTTCTGTATATGCAATGTAACAAACATTATTCTAAGAGCATTATTAACATATAATACTGATAATAATAATAAAAATTATTGTTACTAAGCATTTTCAAACAGTCTAAAGCCATCCTTCAGCTGTAAGTCTGCATCACCTGCTGGACAAGGAAAGGCATTTTTCTGGGTTTTATTTGTGACTCAGAAGTCATCTAACAGTATAAGAACTTCATCTCAGGAATGAAGGTAAGATTTCATGTTTTTCCTAACTCATAGGTTCAAGAAAGAAATGAGTAAGCAAGTATTCTAGATGCTATACACATCTAAGGGATCTCTGTGATTCTGATCTTTAGTTACTAACACAAAACCATTGAATGATATACTTTAAGAATTGAAAGAATACATCATGACTATTGTTGGGGATGAAAATGGTACCTCAAAAGTCGCCAGAGTCAATTTTAAAAGAAGTGTATGGAGTAATAATGATTCCTTAGTACTTTACAGCTTTTCTTCCCACATTTGGATACAGATTGCCACAACTTCTGCAGCAGAAGCTATTAGTGCTCTGCCATGTCACTTCAGATGGACCCCTCTACCGTTTTTGTTGATGCCTTTCCCTCTCCACAACTGAGAGCCTCATTTCCAACAGACTGCTCTCAGAATGCCAGAAATGATGTTGCTGTGCACACACTGAACAGGAAGTGCCTGGGAACTGGTGTTCTCTGATCCTTAACACCTAGCCTTTAACCAACGACTGACTACACACTGCAGCTCCCTAGTCCCTGACACAATAAGTCCTGGTTTGACTGATGATGTCCCCAGCCTGTGAGACTGAGCAAATGGGATCTTCTGCTAAACTCTGTTTGATATCTCATCCTTTCTGCTCCCATGTCCTCCTCTCCTCTTAGAAACACTTCCTACAGATTATTTCACATAAATCTTTGTGTCAGAGTCTGAGTATTCCAATCTAAGACACCTTCTTGACTTTCAGATCTCAATATATAATCCATAAGCCGGGCCTAGCATCTGGCCATTCTTCATAATAGCAAATGGTCATTCTTTTAAATATTTGATCCAACATCAAATTGTCAACCATTGAGCAGCTCTCTGCTTTGGTTGACTTTATTCTCAACCTCAAACAATGCTGTGTTATTTCCTTTCTGTCTTTGGCCAGAGAGCAGCCATCTTTACTCCTCCCTATGGCTAAATAAAATCTTTACGCTGATACTTATTATAGGCTAGAACCTCATTCACCTTGATATCTATTGGTCAAGCGTATTTTTTAAATTTGGCTTGCACACACTTATATGGCTTTTATAATAGCATTAATATAACAGTTACAATATATTATAAATAATACTTTGAAATGTCTGAATAAATTTTTTTTTTTAAAGATTGGCACCTGGGCTAACAACTGTTGCCAATCTTTTTTTTTTTTTCTGCTTTGTCTCCCCAAACCCCCCTTTTACACAGTTGTATATCTTAGCTGCAGGTCCTTCTAGTTGTGGGACGTGGGACGCCGCCTCAACGTGGCCTGGCGAGCGGTGCCGTGTCTGCGCCCAGGATCCGAACCCTGGGCCGCCACAGCGGAGCACGAGAACTTAACCACTTAGCCACGGAGCCGGCCCCCTGAATAAATCTTTGAATAACAGAGACTTTCCCTGTGTTCTGAAAAGAATTTTAACGAGAAGCAATGAAACAAACTACATTTAAAAGATAACAGAAGAGACCTACACACTGTTTATCAAGTCATGCTGTGGCAGCATCCCACATACAAAATAGAGGAAGACTGGCGCAGTTGTTAGCTCAGGGACAATCTTTCCTAAGCAAAAAAAAAAAAGATAGAAGAAAATAATAATAATGGTTAACACTCTTATTATACTAACCATGTGTTGTACTAAGCAATTCCCTTGTATTATTTTCTGCTCTCCACAACCCTCAGAGGTATGTCCTATTATATTCCCTATTTTCCAGACCAGGAAACTCAAGAACAGTGCTTTTTAGTAACTTGCCCAAAGTCACACAGCTAGTAAATGCAGAGTTGGGTTTTGCACTGGAATCTGTCCCTTAAATCACTCTGCTATATTGTCTCTCTGCAAAAGAAGCAAAGAAAAAAAAGATCTCAACCAAAAAATTCAACGCAGGATGGAGAGGGAGAAGAATCTCCTTAAATTTATGATTTTCAGGTTTGTTCAAGATATAATAACTATTGGTACTGCCTTTGCAGTTCCCCTGCTCACTCTTTTGTATTTTACTTTCTCATCCCTCCCTCCTTTTCCTCCCTCCCTTTTGCTCTTCCTCCTTCCCTCCTCATTTCTTTTTTTTGTACGTTTCTTATACTCTGCATCTTAAATTTCTACAGCTGTAATCTACAACCCCTAGTTCATAGAGTTCTACAAGGATGGAATTAGATAACGTTTATGCAACGCTTGACACCCAATATGTGTTCAGTAAGTGATGGATAATATTTTTAGACAAAGTTGAAGGACCACAGGGGCAAACATAGTGCCTGATGTAGTAACTGGCATAAAAAGTACTCTATCAATATTTTTGAATGAATTAATGAATGAAAGACTAGTCACCTGGAGAAGGAAACATAAGGAAGACTTCCATAAGCATTGTGTGATTCCCAGAACTACAAATTTGTTTTAAGCCTAGGGGCCAAGTTAGAATTCAGGCCGGTCTAGCACCCACAGATGTAGTACATGGACGGAGAGACCCCGACCAAAGGCTGTTGATAAATCTGTATGAATGGGGGAGAAGGGGGAAGTGGGGTTTTGTCCTGGGTAATTATTTAGGAAGATGGGGCAATGAATTGTGAGCCTAGTGGAGAAGGATGAGCAGGGAATAATTTGGATATTAGAGGCAGTAGTTATTGTTTATCATTGGAATTTTCTGATTGAAGCGACTAGTTTGGCCCTATTTTATTCAAAGGACCCATACAGACAGCTGCACAGAACCCCCATGAGCCATGTTTAGGTGTTATACTGAGTTACTTTAAAGCTGTGGAGTTTCCCGGGATTCATATAAAGGGGAGACATGGGCCAGAGGAAATTTCTGAAAGTTTGGACCTATTCTAAGATGTAGAAAACTACGTGAGGTCGTAAAACAAAAACACACCAAAATCAACTCCTATTTTTAACACTTAACTTCAATACAAGTAGTATAGTAATGCAGCTGTGTATATATATTTGTACTATACACACACATACACAGACACACAAATTTTGTTTAATCCTTATCCTTACAGCAACACGGCCAGTACGTGCCATCTTCCCGATTTTGAGGATAAAAAACTGAATCTCAGAGAGGTTATCTCAACTGATTTCGGTTATGCAGGTAGCAATGAGAAGAGCTGGGGTTGGTGGCCAGTGCTGTCTGGATCTAGAATTACTACCCCACACTCCTTTCTCAGAGGAACAACTGGGGCCACGTGCTCCCTGAAGCCTACGGGAATTTTCAGTTTCTCTGAGTGACTTGCCAAAATTCATTTAGATAGTAATCATTAATAATAGTAGTAAGTAAATAATTACAAATAGTAAACTAATAATTAATATTTATTAATAATTTAATAATTAACTGGGCAGGTACTAAATTCTACTGATGTTTATTCGACACCAATCCTTTTGCTTCTGACCACTATGCCCTACAGTCTCAAAGTCACAGAGGAGTTATCAGATCACAGCTTAAAATGTCATTATATACCCAGACAACCTAACAATCATTAAAATACTGTTCCTAGAGAAAAATGTGTACCAAATGTTAAATAGAAAAATGCACATAAATCTTTAAGACACAAAATGTGGGAATTTCTTTTAAGTTACTAGCAAAGTCTGACTGGATATTACCATGGATATAGAGAGACAGAAAACTAAATACAACATCTTACAGAAATTCACAGATTTTGTAGGTCTAGAAGCCTCTCTTCATGTGCATACAGGTAGGACAAAGCTAACTCAACGAGAATGGAGAGAAGTTCAGCTGTTCAGATATAAAAATGTTACATTTAGTGATTCTCAGAATTTTATGCCACCCATAGCTATAGTATATTTGGAAAATGTATGAGAATGTGAGGAGTTAGAAATCTTTGTGAAAGTTTCAGAATTTGTAAGAGCAGAGAAAAATCAAATGAGCGTGTGTGTGTATGTCTCTGCATGTGTATTCAGATTCTTTATAAAAATAATTAAAATAATTTAAATTTAAAATTACGAAAATCATTAGATATGAAAAATTACACATACAAAAAAATTGTGGAGCTTCCTGTGACATTTACTGGCTTTTAATGGTTGACTTATTTTCTGATATTGTATAAAAATTTGTTTTCTAAGGCAACACTGCAAATGTTACTATATTGCACTATTTACAAATGTTTTGAAATTGAAGGTGTTTCAGAACACTTCCCTATCAAGATGGAGCAACATTGTGAGTCACAATGGTGCCATCTACTGGGAAGCCATTGAAGTATGAAAACAGCTAATAACCTGGTATGCATTTAATGGAAACAGAAAGAAATATATTCTATATTCTTTTCATAAAGAAATTCCATTAATTAGTTATTTACTTGAGGCAGAAATAAGAGAAAGTAATTTTTTAAATTAACATATAATTACTAAAACTTAATAATTTTAATTAATAATTAAAAGCAAATTTCAATATGTGACAGCTTGGAGAACTTGTTCTGAAGGCCAATATGGAGTTACTTCAGAAATTCACGGCATGTAAAAAGTCTTTGCTGTCTTAGTTTGTGCAACACATAATATCAGGTTTAAGTTAGTGAAATCATCTTCAAGCTTTCACTACTGTTTTTCAAACGATCACCAGACATCTTATATCAAAAGGAAACTAAATATTCAATGTATCCCATGATCCATGATTTAACTGTTACCCTCAACTTATGACTAGACTTTTGGAATAAGAATGATGGCAATATGTTGCATTACTGAATTTTCAGCCATATATAATAGAGAAAAGTATTTTCCTACATGGATATATCCATAAAATGACAGATAGCAAGTCTAAATTAACCATGTGTGTTTTATCTACTTTGTAAATTTACTACAATACTTTTTGATTCATCTCATTTCTATTATCACCCAGAACTTTTCTGGACCACTTTCTACTATGCATAACTTCAGAGAATTAAAACTAACAACAGCCCAAGGGATAAAATATGCTCCTGTCAGATAAACGATGTTTAAGCTGTTATTTATTTGGCTTTATATGTACTGATTCATCCATTCTTACACTAATTCAACAATATTCATTTCAAACTCCACTGTGTGCCAAACATTGAGTTAAGATGGAAAATGTCTCTGTCCCTACCAGTAGTACATTCTAGTGTAGGAGAGACAAAACAAACACTTAAGATCACATAGTGAAAAGTGCTGGAAATTTAATAAGGTGCAGGATAAAGAGTTACCATGCCAAGGTTGGGGGGGGTGGTGGTGGAAGGAAAGTATGTGCAGTTTAGGATAAGAGGATTAGAGAAGGCACTAGAGGAGGTGATTTTTGTGCCTACCAAAGTGATGAGAAGAAGGATGCTGTGTGAGGATCTGGAATAAGAGCAGTGAAGGTAGAGGAAAAAGCACATATAAAGTCTTGAAGTGGGAGAAAGCTGGGCAGTTAAGAAGACAGCTCTCATGTTATTAATAGAGGATGAGAGTGGTAGGAAATATGTTAGAAGAGGAAGTGGGAGCCCTATCTCCAAAGCATGAGGACAAAGATAAAAATAGATCAACAAACAAGAAGCATAGCCAGTAAGTAGGAAGGGAATTAGGATGAGTCAAGCAATGCAATAGGCCTCTATATACATCATTTTTAAAAAAATCTTCACATTCACCATATGTGATAGATATAATCATCCTGATTGTAAAGACAAGATAATGAAGGGCAAGGTGAAGTAATTTCCTCAACGTCTCCTTGACTAGCAAAGAGGAAAGCTCAGATCTGAATTCAAGGCTCTATTCTGTTTCCATTTGCTCATGTAACCATATGCAAACTTGTCACATTTAAGAGAGGAAAAGACTCTATAAAAGTTTAAATGATTGGCATGGAGGAATTTCCTGTGTCTGGAAGAACATAGAAGGCAAATCAGATACATTCAAGATCAGGCTCAACTTGTTTAACTGAACAAGAAAAATTTCCAAATAAGTCTTATGTGAATTGAATGAAGAACTGAATGAAAAACTTGTTGAACAGGAATTGTATTTTCCTCTTGTCATCAGAACAATTTTGCTCATTCTTAAATGTCTTAATTGTCTTAAAGCTTGTGTCCAACTTGAATAATGAGATTTATAGTCTTATAAAAAACATACCAGAACGAGTTTTATTAAAACAAATAGCACTTTAAAATTAATTTTAACATTAAAAGTTAAATGAGGGGGTGATATTATTTTGTTCTTCATTTGTAAATATTTTCAAAAAACCACTTTCCTCGGTATACTAGAATTATTATACAAGCGAAGGTATTGTAAACTGAATTGTGCCCCCTGTTCAATGTTAAAGCCCTAACTCTCACTGTGACTGCATTTGGTGATAGGGCCTTTAAGGAGGTAGTTAAGGTTGAACGAAGTCATAAGAGTGGGGCTGCAATCCTAACAGGACTGGTGTCCTTACAAGAAGAGGAAGAGACTCCAGCTCTCTCTCATTCTCACCCCTTGCGTGCGCACAGAGGAAAGGCTACATGAGGACACAGTGAGAAGACAACTCTCTGCAAGCCAAGGAGGGAGACCTTACTAGAAACCAACCTGCTGACACCTTGATCTTAGACTTCCAGCCTCCTGAACTATGAGAAAATAAATTTCTGTTGTTTAAGCCCCCAGTCTGTGGTATTTTGTTATAGCAGCCCTAGCAGACTAATACAGAAACAATAACAATAACACATTCAAGAGTTACACTTTTAACACATAAACTTCATGCTTCTTTTCCCAAAGATATAGAAATAGAAAGTGAGAACTTAACAAACAAATGTCTAAATAACAGGGCCAGGATAGAAGGTAAAATTGACTGATTTTAATAATGTATCTTCATTCACTTGAGTGTACTATGTTTCTGGAATTGGAGATAAGAATGTAATAAATAACTGCAATTAAAAAATAAATAAATAAATAAAAAAGAATTTAATAAAACCAGACCCCTACCCATAAAATGTTCATAATCTACCCTTCTTGAACATAATTTCACCTATCTTTGATACATAAGAATATAACCAAAAAATCATGTGAGTAAAATGGTTAATTTCTTTGAGCCTCAGTTACTTCATCTGTAAAATGAGAATACAGAATCACTCTACATATGAAATACCAAGGTTCAAACTTTCATACTTCATGGGAAGAGTGCCTCAACCCTATTTTCCCCTAAAAGATGGCAATAGCTATAACTGTAATAAAGTAACTTAGGACTTTCAAATAAATAGGCTTATTTATAAATTGCTTTACAGATTTTACCCTATTCACAAAGCTTCGGCAACTATACCTATGGAAAAGATTAAATGTGGTAACATTTGAAAAGAATAAAATTTAGTAAGTGATAAAAAAAAATGACACCTGCTATCATTATAACAGCTGAAATACTTCTAGGATTAAACACTTCCTTCCCCCCAGTTACACTTCCCAGCATTCTGAATATTTACAAAGACTTTTCATGATCTCAAATGAGATATTTCTTTCTCCCACTGTACACTTACAGACATTCATTCCCTGAAAGTATTCCAACTTTATTATGTCGACCCTCGATCAATTCTATATTATCATAACCACCCAAAATATAATATATAATTAAAAAATTATCTCTAGTTTGGGTAATCAAGAACAGCTTCCTTAGATGCCAAAAATGTTAGTTGTTCAAGTACAAAAATATTTAGTCAAAATTCACAAGTTTCCGAGACCAGTAAGACATCATTAATGTATCAAAATATGCATTAAAGGAGTACAAAAAGTAGAGGAGAGAAGGAAAAGGGAAGAAAGAATATTAAAGAAATAATGGCCAAAAATTTATGAAAAACATTAATCCACACATCCAAGAAACTCAACAAACTCCATGTAGAATAAAATGAAAGATGTCCACACTTAGACACATTATAGTTAACCTGTTGAAAGAAAAAAGCAAAGATCCTTCTGCCATATGAGGTCACAGAAACAAGACAGCCATCTACGAACCAGGAAGTGGGTTCTCAGCAGGCACTGAATCTGCCATCACCTTGATTTTGGACTCCCCAGCCTTCAGAACTGTGATAAATTAATGTTTGTTGTTTTAAGAAAAAAAAAAAAAGCAAGAGAGAATTTTGAAAGCATCCCCCCCAAAACAAAGACTCATCATATACAAGGGATGTTCAATAAGATTAACAGTTTACTTCTCATCTAAAACTATAGAGGCTAGAAGGCAATAGGATGACATATTCAAAATTCTGAGGGAAAAGAAAGATATCAACCAAGAGTTATACTCAGCATAACTATCTTTCAAAAATTGAGGGAGAAACTAAGACATTTGCAGATTTAAAAAAAATAAAAAGCCTGAGAAAATTTGTTGCTAGCCAATCTGCTCTACAGAAAACACTACGAGTCATTCAAGCTGAAATAAAAGGATGCTAAACAGTAACTCAAATACACAGGAAGAAATAAAGAGCTACATTGGTAAATACAAAAGAAAGTATAAATGTTTCTTTGTTTGTAACTCTTTTCTTCTATCTAATTTAGAAGACAACTGCATGAAGCCAACTGTCTTGATGGGCCTATAATGTGTAAAGATGTAATTTGTATGACAATAATAACATAAAGAGGTTGGGAGGAAATAAAACTATACTGGAACAAAGTTTTGTATATTATTGAAATCAAGTTGGTATTTTGTTATATTGTATTTGTTATATATTGTTATAAGTTAAGATGGTAATTGTAACCCATAGGGCTGCAACTAAGAAAAATAACAAAGCAAACAAACATAAAAGCTTAAAAGACACAAATAAAGAACTAAAATTGTACACTATAAAATGTATATTTTATACAAAAGAAGGCCAGCTGAATAATAGGAGGAAAAATATAACACATACAGAAAACAAATTGCAAAATGAGAGATATGAATCCTACCTTATCAGTAATTGATTACACTAAAGTAAATGGAATAAACATTGAAATCAAAAGGCAGAGATTCACAGGATGGAAAAACAAAACAAAAACATGACACAAGTATATAAAGTTACTATGTACAACTATATAAAAATATATAAAAATAAAGACCAGATTCAAAAACACAAATGAGTTAAAAGTAAAAAGATGGAAAAATATACACCATGGAAACAGTATTCATATAACAGCTGAAGTAGCTATACAGGTAATAGAAAAAAATAGATATTAAGACAAAAACTGCTAGTAAAAACAGAAGAATATTTTATAATGATAAAATGATCAATCCATCACTCTCATAGAAGAATTCCAAACATAAATGCACCTAGCAATAGAGCTCCAAAATATATGAAGCAAAAACAGACAGAATCAAAGGGAGAAATAGACAATTCATAAATGAAAGTTGGAGACTTCAACACCCTATTTCCAATTGTGGATAGAAAACCTAGATAGAAGATCAGTAAAGACACAGAGACTCAAACAAAACTATAAACTTACTAGATCTAACAGACATTTATAGAATATTCCATCCAACAATCGAAGAGTACACATTCATTTCACGTACACCTGGAACGCTGTCCAGGATAGACTATATGTGAGACCTTAAAACAACTCAATAAATTTAAAAGTTGTGAAATCATATAAAAGTATGTTCTCTTACCACAATGGAATGAGATTAGAAAACAATAACAAAAGAAAATTTGGGGAATTCATATAAATGTGTTAATTAAACAACATACTCCTAAATAACCAATGGCTCAAAGAAGAATAATAAAATAAATTATGAAATACTTTAAGGTGAATGTAAACAAAATCACAACACAATAAACAAAACTTATTAGATGCAGCTAAAGCAGCGCTTAAAGGGAAATAAATAAGTGAAGAATATCCCATGTTTGTGGATTGGAAGACTCTAAATATTATTAAGACACTCTCCAAATTGATCTATAGTTTCAAAACAATTGCTATCATAATCCAAGCTAGTGTTTTTGCAGGATTGACAAGCTCATGCTAAAATTCATACATAAATTCAAGGGACTCAGAATTACTATAACAATCTCGAAAAAGAAGAAGAAAATTGTAGGATTCACAATTGCCAATTTCAAAACTTAGTACCAAACTACAGTAATTACAGTGTGGTACTGGCCTAGATATAGATATATAGATCAAAGAAGAAAAACCGACAATATGGAAATAAGCCCTTACATTCATGGTCAATTGATTTTCAACAAGATCTCAAGACAATTCAAAAGGAAAATAATAGTCTTTAAAACCAGTGTTTCCAGGACAACCAAATACTCGCATGCAAAAGAATGAAGCTGCACCCCTACCTCACACCATATACAAAAATTAACTCAAATATAATCATAGATCTAAATATAACACCTAAAACTACAGAAATTCTAGAAGGAAAGTAATAGTAAATCTTTGTGAGCTTGAATTAGGCAATAGTCTTTTAGATACGACACCAAGAGCACAAGTGACAAAAGATAAACAAGATAAACTGGACTTCATCAATATGAAAAATTTTGTCCTTCAAAGGACTCTTTCAAAAAAGTGAAAGAAACTCACAGAATGGGAAAACATATTTTCTAATCAAATATCTAATAAGGAGCTTGTATCCAGAACATATAAAGAACTCTTACAACTCAACAATAAAAAGACAACCCAATTTAAAAGTTAAACATAGAGTTACCATATGAAACAGCAATTCCACTCTTAACTATATATCTAAGAGAACTGAAAATATATGTCCATACAAAATTTGTACATAAATCTTCATAACAGCATTTTTCAAAATAGCTAAAAAGTGGAAACAATTCAAATGTTCATCAACTGAAGGAGAATAAATAAAATGTGGTAAATCCATATAATGGAATATTATTTGGCCATGAAGTAATAAGTAGTGATACATGCCATAATACAGATAAACCTTGAAAACATTATGCTAAGTAAAAGAAGCCAGAAACAAAAAGCCATGCTTTGTATAATTCTATTTATATGAAATGTCCAGAACAGGCAAATCCATAAAGACAGACAGTAGATTAACAGTTGCTAGGGGCAAACACAGCTACAGTGAGTGAAGCAGGAGTGGAGGGTGCTTGCTAATGGACTCAAGGTTTCTTTCTGGGGTGATGAAATTGTTCCAAAATTAGATAGTGCTGATGTCTGCACAACTTTATGAATATACTAAAAATCACTGAATCGTACATGTTAAAAGCATGCATTTTACGTTATGTGAATTCTGTCTCAATACAGCTTTTATTTTTTTAAAAACATTGGTAATAAAGTAACTTACCAGATCCCAAGTCTCTGAAATAAAAGGACGCTTGCATCCCAAATAGTATTTGTTTAACAATTCTGTTAGTTTACAGTATAAAGGTGAAAGATTTTATCACAGCAGAGAAAACAATTAATTTGGATTTCCTTTCACATTAAACCAGCATTGATACAAGTTGAGATTAAAAATAATATTATGCAGGGAAATATCATTGGAAAAAATTTATCTCTATAAAACGATTAATTTATATTAAATTACACCTGAGTTAGGAGCATAAATTAATTATATGACATACTTCTTATGTTTTATTCAGCCATAGAACAAATCTAATGCATAAAAGAAGTGAGACTCAAGGAGTCAGTAAATTTGCTATGCAAAAAAAGTTTTTTTACACAAAGAAAACGTGCATTTATGAGTTTTTTAAATTACCCAAGGAATCTAAACTGAAAAATAACCACCTTTCAAGAGTTACATACAAATGCAGACATTTATGTGTGTGCATATATATTTTTTTACCATGAGGAAAATAATTGTCTGAGTCAAAATAACTGAGAATACTATCCTCCTAAACCCACATCCAAAATAATATAAAAAGAGAGATCATTAATGATGGCTTTCATGATTCTCATTTTGAAGTAGCGTAGCTAACTACCCTCCCATGCTCTCCTCTTAGGCTGCTGCCCTCCCTTCCCCACTTTCCTGCACAAGCTTACAAGTCCGCATATTAAAGAGTTTTCTAATTCCTAGTCTCAACGTTGTACACTAAAACCAAACAGCTTAAAATACACTAGCTCAATCAACCCTACATTTGCATTTTCCCATCTTTGTCTTTTCAGAAAATAGTGCCTACCATGTGCCAGATGCTTTGAAGTTTGATGTAGTGTAAAGGTCATGGTTTTTGGAGTAAGATCTATCTGGGTTCATATTCAAGATCTACCACAAACTAATATGTAAATGACCTAAAATGAGTTATTCTACCTTGCTGACTTTGTTTCTTTGACTATGAAATGATCATAAGCACATTTACTTCCTATTAAGACACTGAAAGGATATAATGCACCAAGATTCTAGAGAGAATGGAAATTTGGATGTGAGCAGGGACCCAGGAGCCACACTGCCAGGCTTTGAATTCCAGCTCCACCTCTTGCAAGTTGTGAAGCTTTTGCCAAGTTACTTAACCTCTCTAGTGCAGTGTCTTCAACTAGATACAAAGAAAATAAGTTGCCCTGTCTCACAAGTGGGTTATCCAGATTAAATGAAACAACATGCTGGGTGCATAATAATTGTTGCCTACTAACACTGTTAATTAATGATGGGTATAGGGAAGGTGAATGCACTTACTCCACAAGCTATTTAGGCATACAAAAATGAGAAAGACAATTCTCCAAAACATCAGGTTTTTTCCAGGTGAAGTCTCAATGGGCTTCAACAGGTCCACGGAATCCTAGAAATTGTATACAAACACGTATAAGCACAAGTGCCTCTGGGAGGTGGGAATGGGAGAGGGTCCATTCATTTTACCTGATTCTCCAATGCGACACAGAACAAACTTAAGAAGCCCCAGGAATTCAAAGTTTAGAAATGGATAGTATTCTCTCTTCTTCCACCACATATAGCATAGGACAAAGAGACTATATAAGAAAATTGCCACTTTGAGCAACGCCATGATTGCAGTGATACAAGCTCTGTTTCTTCCCGAGCTTTCCCTGGTTCTACCAGGCAGACTGTCATCATGTCCCCTAGGCTTCCTAGACAGAGGCTCTCTCACTGTTGACTCAATGACTATAAATTGAATTCTAGAGTCAGAAGCTGGGTTTCCACATTGAATGAAATAGAAAATGGTCTTGCCCCAAAGGAATTTATAATCCAGTAGGGCTAAATGGTGGTAAAAGTCAAGTGCAAAATCATGAAAAATGGGAGGTTGGTTCAGCACAGAGGATGGTCCATAAACTGAAATTTTAGCCTGGAGGGAAAAAGGAATCAGGGTCAGTCTGGGGATAAAGTGACGCTTAGGCTGAGATCTGGGCATAAACAGTAGAGAAGCTAGGGTCTCACAGAAGCTCTTCTAGAACAAAAAACAAAATGTGTAAAGTCCCGAGGTTCAAACAGAGAAAGTAATACAAATAATCGAGGCCTGAAAAGTGTTGTTTGGCATGAGCTTGCACTTGGGGGTTACATTCTCCTGGTGGATTTACTCTATTTTTGTATATTTCTTTTTATTACATTTTAGTGTAATAACTTCTTTCTATCCAACTTCTTTCTCTCATCAATTGGTTGTGAGCTCTTTGAGCTAGGTGTCATGTCATATGGATATGGTGTCTCCAGCTAATCACTGAGATTGAAAAGCTGTCTGACAAGCCTCTGTGAACAAATGAGCAAAACAAAAAAATTAACATACAACAAAAAACTGTCTATACTTCATACAGAACTTTATAATTTACTTATATTTATCACATACTATTTTGATGCAGGTAAAGACAAGAAATAATTGCTGATCACTACTGTTCCCAGTTTTCCCCAGCTTTTCTTTATCTGTAGCCCCATCTCAGCATCTGCCTGAAAAGACTTGTCCGTCATAAGCACCGTCAATCAAAGTGCTTTGTTTTGTTTTTGCTTTTGATCATAAAACAGGCCTTTCAGAGTGCAGTAGATGTAATCTTTGGTGTCTGGCTCTCCTCCAGTGGCTAAGTTTTCAGTGGATACGTAGGAGCTTGAACTTTGCAAAGAAACTTTTGGTTTTCCCAAGCTACTTCCAAGTCCAGAACTCAATCAAAAGCTTGAGAATATGGGGCACCTCATATTGTGCTGAAATCACTGCCCATTGAGCTTTGCTCAAACAAAAAAGGTGGGCAAACAGAAATTTCACATTCTATCACTCGGTCTTCTGAAGATACTTTCATGCTCCTGCCAACTGAGTGTCCTGACGTTTTGCTGGCTTGTTTGGGACTAAGCTGTTGAGATTCCGAAATCAAGTTCTCCACGACTGCCTGCCAAGTAGCAATGCTAGAGTAGTTGAGGAGATGGCAGAGCCAGCGAAAGAGAAGACATTATTTCGTTAAAACCAAACAGAAATAACAAAAGACACACATTTCTAGAATGTTTTTAGTTCAGTTTATTCTTCGCCACTTGAAAAAAATAAGTATTTTGACCCAGATTACACTGACTGCTGATTCTGTATTACCATATCTCAGTGCACATGTCCGTCGATTTTCTTCCACACTGATCCCTTCATCTGCCTTCCCTAAAGACAAAACTCTAACCTAAAACAGATATTAAAGGGGAAGACCAGGGACTGGGGAATTAAATTCTAGTATTGGGAAGACAGGCTGACAGGCTGTGCTTTTAAAAACATTTCTCAACACAAAACAAGCTACCAGTGTTCATGTAACACATTGCATGCCTTAGAAATCTCAGGGCGGCAATCCTGGGATGTTTAGAGACAGCGGCATCTTGGGAATATGAGCCGTGCACATGTGAACCAAATTTAGACCACACAAAATTCTGACTTTAAAAGTAATAAGACTTGACTGATTTGGGAAAAGAGGAGATGTTTCTAGTGTAATTATCAAAATAGTCTTTTTTAATAAGTTGCTTACAGATTCACTGTTGAATTTTATAGCAATATAACATATATACCTAAAAGTGCGCAAGTCATAAGAATATAGCTCGATAAGTTTAACAAAATGAACACATCCATGCAACAATAAGAAAACAAAATATTCCCCCTTAACTCTTCTCAGCCATTTGTCTCCCTAAAGGAAAACACAATTGAGATTCTTACTGTAGTTGATCAGTTTTGTCTATTTTTGAACTTTATATAAACAAGATTTATAGAAAAGAAATCATGCAGTCTGTACCTCTTCTGCCTGACATTCTTTTGCTCATTATGTTTGTAAGAGTCTATGTTGTTGTATGCAGCCATAGTTTGTTTATTTGCATTGCTGTATGGTAATCCATTGTATGAATATTCTCCCATTTATTTTTTTGTCACATTGTTGACAGACATTTAGGTTGTTTCCACTGGAGGTTTTAAAAATACTGCTGTTATGAATATTCTGGTACACATCTTTTAAAATGCAAATCTATATATTTCTGTCAAGTGTACACTTTAGAAGTGGAATTGCTGGACCATAGAGAATGGTAAGCTCAGTTTTAGTGAATATTACAAAACAGTTCTCCAAACTGGTTGCACTGATATCCCCCAATGGCAATTTTTGACAGTCTCAGTAGTTCTATGGTCCTTGTCAACACTTGGTATTATCAATTTTTTTGCTTTTTATTTTTAATGGCTCTATTAGTGGGTAAGCAATGGTATCTTACTATGGTTTTAATTACCACTGTCCTGGTGAATAATGATGTTCAGCATTTTTTAATGTGTTTATTGGCCATTTGTATATTCTCATTTTGAAAGTGCATGTCCAAAACTTTTGCCCCTTTCTCTTTTGTTTTATTGGGTTATCTGCTTTTTCTTATTGATTTCTAGGAGTTTTAAAAAATAAATAATCTTTATATGAATCATTTAGTGGTTACTTACATTACAAATACTTCTCTCACTTCCATTCAAGAAATGGTGTCTCTGATAAAGATAAGGTTTTAATTTTAAGAGTTCAATTTCTCAATCTTTTCATTTAAGTTTTGTCTTTCTGTGTCTCATTAAAAAAAAAGTGCCTAACCACAGATTCTGAAAATATTCTGATATTTTCAAGAAATATTACTGTTTGGCCTTTCATATTTTAATCTTAAATCTACCTAAAATTAATTTTTGTGTATATCTGATATAAGGGGTGAGATACAGCTGTTTTCATTTGTAAATCCAATTGACCTAGGACTATTTACTGAAAAGATTACCATTTCCTTATGGAAAAAGATGAGAGACTACCGTATCCACAAGGTCTGAGTCAATGCAGAAGTTACACACATCACATGTTATTGTCCAGACATGGTCACAGGGCCCAACTAACTGCAAGAGCACCAAGAACAGCAAATGAAATATTTGTAGCTATAATATTATTGTTGCTGTAATATTTGCCAAGATACTAATTACTCTTCTATCATATGAAAATAAACTTACTGAATCATTTTACTATTCATGCATTGGGAAGATTAAACAATAACATATTCCTTTATAAGGAAGAGCCCAAATGGAGATTAATTTTTAAGAATTGGCTAAAGGCAGAAATAATTTGACAAATTGGTTGGTTTCCAAACACTATCTCTACGGAAATTTCATTGTAGCCACCATGTACTACTTAGCACATCAATATCATCTTCCATTCGTGCTGAATTTAATAACTGTAGTCTCAATGTTTTCCTGTTGATAATTATGCATTAATAAAGAAAGGCATGAAGGATGGCCAAACAGATAGACAAACATGAAGAATATTATGTGCCAGACACTCTGCTTTGCATTCTCACACGTTTTACCACTTAAATAACAATCACACACAAAAAAATTCGGCACTACCACAAACTAATGCAAGTGCAAAATAAAAGTACATATCTCATTAGCAATGACGTCTCTATCTTGCTCATATTTTTAGTCTAATACAAAATAACAACACTCACAATGAAAATTCCATATTTTCACCTTTTTCCTAGACTTCAGAACTTTGTGAGAGTTCTAAAAAAAATGATTAAGACAATTCCTCTACTTCAACAGTTCCACACAAATCTGCTCCAAAGGGAAGCAGAACATTCTTAGTAGTTGAAAGGAATTTTCCTATATTCTTAAACTCCTAGAACACAGATTTAGAGTATTACTTTGTTACTGAGTACTTGATCATTAGAGGAAAATTCAAATTTAAAGTTTGTATGGTCCAAAATAAATCTTCCAAACTTCACGACTGTGGGTGATTTTTTTCAAATCACCATTGACTTGTTTTCAACTTCCGTATTGGATGACTACCAATTATTAAAACAACCAACAGCTCTAGTATAGCAAATTAAAATTTATATAAATTTTGCACCTGCAAAGGACCCCGACTTTGAGAAGGCTCTGCGAATCAAAAGCTTTGCTAACAGTACTTACTCATTTGTCAAAAGCACAGCACACTCTTACTTAATAAAGTCCTTCCTTCTTTGCTAATTAAGATAGTACCAAATAAATAAATAAATAAAGTTACTTATTCAGTCATAGGCACTGAATGTTCCCAGCAGGTAGTCTTTTCACAATTCCATTTCCCCAATGGGACCAGAAGAGGAAATGAAACAACAAATTGTACTCCTGATGAACGAAGCAGAAGCTGCTATTCTATAGGGAGTCCTGCTAGGTCAATTAGTTCATCACGCTAACAGAACAGCAATCCGGAAACCAATGCCCCAACAACAAAGGTTCAAAACAGTAAAGCTCAGCAGCCTCTTGTAACACTGTCTCAAGTAGAAATTCCTGGAAATTGGTGTGTGGTTTGCCACTGGCATTTTAACATGTGATACTAAGCAAAGACTCAATGTTAAGTCAAAATAGGAGTATTACGGCATCATTACATATGTAGATTAATATACTTACCATCTACATGTATTTTTCATTAAATGGCACTTATTTGCATTTCCTGAATCAACTTAAGCAAAAACAGTGTGAAATAGGAATATTTTAAATTAATATGGTTTCCTTCCAGTTTTCCAACTGTATCTTGTCCAACTCCAAAAAATAAAATATAGCTAGCCCTCATTTTTAACATGCTCAACTATTTTAAACATGCATATGTCTACAAAACAACGTATTTTAGACCCAAATAGAATTTGGTGTGAAAAATTATTAAATACGTCACTGTAATTAAAATAACTTAGACGCCTCTCTCAAGAAATTTGAGAATTTTATGTGAATGCATATTTTTGCAATAGCAATAACATCTTGAATTTATACACTATTGAGAGCTTACAAAGTAGCTCTACTTGTATTACCTTTTTAGTATCTCAATATTTTGTTGTTTTAAAACTAAAAAAAGTATTTAACCTCTAAATTAAATCCTTCACCATGTTTTAATTTAAAAAGTGTATTCTCATAATTTTTCCACATTTAAATATTTATTTAAAAGTTTAGAAAACATACCAACACGTCATATAAGAATTTAATTTTTTTTCATGACTCGGTGGAAATGAGTCAATGCTATTGTCCCCAGTTTACCTGAAAGAACTGAGAATGTAAGGTGAGAAGTGGCATTTATTGATGACTAAGCTTGAGTAAATCTCTGGCCTCTCCATTCTAGACCGTTACCTGCATTCTTGAGGTATATTAACCCAGCAATGAATAAACCAGCATGTGTTGAATCATTCTGGGTACTCAAGGTGAATTGTGTAGGGTAGGAAGTATGGAAGGATGTGATGAAGGAAATAAAAGCTACATCAGTTGGGCAATGCATATGCTAAAACTAACATCCCATGTTATTCACTGTACACAGATAAACAGTTTTTTCTTCAGTAGACCAATAATGCTAAATTCCTTGTACTTCTTTAATTAGATGGCTATACAGTTTATAAACTGAATATAGATAACTAAAACTGTACTCCAATAACAATAATAAAAAAACAATTAATAAATATGAAATGTTTAAGCGCTAGTTTTTTAAATAAGAAACTGAATGACCATTGTTTTCATATCTTTGCTTTTATTCCAACTAACAAATATAACTAGTTAAAATAGTTCAAGTTTTACACAGATAATTTAACTCTAGTTTTCACTTCTGACTTAAGGAATAGCTGTTGCTCAATTTTTTCAGGTGCAATCAAAACAACTTGACAATAGTATTGGGGGTAGATTAAGACTTGGAGCCTTTTGAGTCTCTGATTCGAATTTTGGGTCCCACATCTTCCCACCTACGTGATGCTAAGCATATGATTTACTCGCTGTGCCCATCCTTCAAGGCTCATCTTCCTGTCTCTTCCTTTTATCCACTCAGTTACCTCCAGGATGTTTATCATCCCATTGTCCTTTGGAGCTCAGAGTGTCCCCACCTCCTTCCCATTTATCCCTCTTTCCTTCTAAAGTAAAGGAGAGGTCCATATTCAAGAATCAGCAATCAAATGAGAAAACAGTAAAACAAACATTTTTAAATAAAATTTGTAAAAATCAAAAATAAATCTGAGTACCATGGAAAGCACCTTTAAGAGCCGACTGATAAAATATCATTTTTAAAAACTAATATTTATTAAATCTGATACCCTAGGCCCTGGGTAATGCTTTACACGCATTAACTTGTTCCATCTTCACTACTAACCTGTGAAATGAGTATTATTAGTATCCCATTGTTAGATGAAAAATCGAGAGGTTAATTAACTTAGTCAAAGACCCACAGTTAGGGATCAAAAACAGACAAACTCCATTCTTAGCTTCTCCATTGCATCAGATGGGAGAACACAGTTTAGACTTGAAGCTGAATGGAATCTTTTACCTTCCATTCTAGGTCAAGGTCTTGGAACAGCTCACCCAAGTGTGTCTGCAGAGATATCACAGAGCTGACTAAGTGAACCCACACGTCCAACTGCATGGCTGAGGACACAGGTCTGCTGAAATGAGCAGGTCAGACTAGGCACACAGAAAGAAGCCTTCCCAGCTGAGGAGCACGCCCGTCCAGCTCTGCTTTTCATCCAGAAACATGCACAAGAACATTCACCAAACAAGAAGGCAAGCAAATGGAGGAGAAAGCCAGAAGGAAGGTAGTCACAAAGGAATCGGCCAGATTGGCTCTTGCTTTTGAGGTACAATATTCTGGCTTGCTAGCAAAGCCTGTTTCAACAAACGTCTAGCTCTGTCCAACATGATTAACTACAGTTCTTCCCAAGAACTGGATGGAGAGACAATGTTCTTTCAACACAGTGTCCTTACAGTGATAAAGACATGATGAGATGGGAGAATCATTTACCTTTACCAATCACTTCTACTTTCTTTCTATCAGGCCTTTCTGACTTCAATTCCATCCTTATTTAGAAGATGGTAATGGATGAAGATAACGATGACAAAGATGAAGCCCATCCAGCTTGAATTTTGTGGTTCATCCTTGCAACCATATCGTCACCAATAACCTAACCTCACTTGCCCCTTTGGGCTTTTGTTACTCATGCCCTAAAATCCCCAACCCTGAACGAATCCAACTACCCATCTTCTCTGTACATGCATCTTTGCTGCTGACTGCTCATGGAACGATGTCAGAGTTGCTTAGTATCTATAGAAAATTTATGGTCACTTCCTGGAGCAGAATTTACCAAAGCAAGGCAATCCGCATGTATGTCTAGTCAGCTCTCTCTCACGCTCTGGTTCTTCCACTCAGAAATTCTCAACTCTTCTCCAACTCCTGATCTATACTCTACTAGCCTTCCTCACACTCTTCAGAAGCTACTGCCTTTTATTCACCAAGGAAATATAAGGTATTAAATGGCAGCTCCCTTAATGTCCAGCATCTGAGTCTGTAAACCTACCTGCTTCTGCACGGTGCCTTTTCTCTCTCCCTTCTGTGCTCTGCATTCCTCTTACCTTCCCAGGACCCTGGAGATGTCTGTCATGAACTTTCTCTTCTACCTTTAGTCACTCTCTCTCTATTGGCTCCTTTTCATAAGTGAGTAAATCTTACTTCCCATCTTAAAACAAAACAACAACAACAACAAAATATTCTCTCAATTCCCTTTCCTCTTCCAGACAGTCACATTTGCTCATTTCTTTCAAAGTCAAACATCAAAAAAGAGTTGTTTACTCTATTTTTTCACTTCCTGCTTATTCCAATATTTCTTCTACTCTCACTACATTACCACACATGCTCTCACTACAGTTCATTTGGCCTCAATATCCATTTCACTAAACCTAATGTAAAATACTTAGCCCTGATTTTATACTTGACCCGTTAGCAGTATTTCACCCTAGGGGCCCGTTCCTTCCTTTTTCAAAACTCTCTTTTCTAGATATCTAAAGTATCACGTTTCCATTTTTTTCTCTTTAGCTTTTTGGATTAGTTCCTCCTTCTTTAACTGATCATCAAATGCTGGTTGCTTTTTCAGGCACCAGGTGCTCCTAGGTGCTCTTCTTTGTTATTCCATTTCCTTTTCTCCTTCATAACCCAATCTATTTCTACGTCTCCAATTTCTATCTCTATGTTTACAACTCCTAGATTTATACTGACAGTCTAGACCTTTCCTCTGCACTCCAGAACCATACACCCATATCAACATTTTCCATACTCCATAACAGTCCAGAGTTAATTTGAAGAGAAAACAAGAGTCTAATGCTAAACATATAAACTTCCTCATATCCAAACTTACACCTCATCCTATATTTCATATCTCATTTGCTCAAATCAGAAATTTGGGAACCATGGTACACACATCTCTTTTTCTACCCATCAATCAAGTCCTAAAATTCTCGCTTCTAGAGGTTCTGAAATCTACTAATTTTCTTCATTCTTCCAGTCATCTTTCTAGGCCAAGATGTTATAATCTCTTCTGCATAACTAAATTGCCTCCTAACTGGTTTCTCCACATCTACCTCTCCCATTCAATTAATTTTCCCCACTGTAGTCAGAGTAATAATCAAAGTAAGATTTATAGGATTTGTGCGTATGTTCATTATATCAAATACACACTTCAAAAGTATAGAATGTGAAAATGAAAAGCAACCCCCAATTAAGAAAACGCAAATCTAACAATCTCACTTTCATGCTAGCCAGAAAACAAAAACACAAACCAAAAGATTTAGGGTGAATCAAGTCACTATCTTTAGATAGATGAGAACTCTGAGTTCTATGCCATCTGGCTCCTCCTTCTTCTCTGGCCTCTTGTCACACCTGTATTTCTCTACAGTATGTATGTACATGTGCATTATGTAAACTCTCATACACCAGACTCTCTACCTGGAATGCTCCCTGGAACTTCTCCTCAGGTAGCTAAAACTTTCACTCTTTGATCCCAGCTTACTAAAGCAGTTCATTTAGGATGGCTCTTGTGACTCAGTAATAGGAACGATGCCCTCTTATAAAGTCCAATATCACCATAACTTTTCCTTTATAGCATTCATTTGTTTGATATAACTCCTGTTCATCAAAGCATAAGGTGCATCAAGGCAATAACTTCATCTATCTTAAGAATTGAGATCATAGTATAATGCCTGATACATATGAAGTACTTAAGGAACATTGGTTGACTGAGTCCCCAAACGGAAGAGTAGAGGAGAAATTAGATTCAAGTAATGCATGTTAACTGTCAAGATACTATGTGAGGTATATTTTGTATACATTTTAAATACAATCTAATCCAGTCTTAACTCTATCATCAATTTAACTGTTTCATTTAGTAAAACAGTTCCACATCTAAACCTCAGTTTAAGCTACCTATCATGAGAATGGCACTACATAAGGATAAAATGCTATTCCCACTGATGTTCATATAATGGCATGGACGCTGAAAAGCGTTGGATATAGATGTATATGAATTATGATGCTAGCAAACAATTACAGGACACTTAGTATGTTCAATTACTCTTCTGATCACTTTATGTATATTAACCTAAACAAAACTCGCAACTACCTAGCATTTAAGTACCATTATTAGCCTCATTTTATAGATGCAGAAATTGAGGTCATAGAGTTTGGTGATTTGCCCAGGGTCACTCAGCACATAAATTTCAAAGGCAGGATTTAAACCCAGACTGTCTGGTTCCAGATTTAAGGCTGAGGTGTGAGTACCCTCTTATAATATTAACCCAATTAACATTCTTCCATAACTTGAACAGGATAGTTTTTCTCAAACCAAATAGTATAATATTAAAAACTTACATTATGTTTCTTACTTCCCTCCTTTTATAATCCAGCCATAGTATGAAAAGGACAAAGTTTAACTTCCCCATTAATGAAACATTTGATATAGAGAACACTTTTCTTATAATTTTTTTATCATGTTGGATATCTTTTATATTAATCAGGTTAACATTAAGCCACATCACTTTTTACAAGATTGTGCATATGCGACAAAGCACATTTGTATTGTCCTAAAATTAACCCTTTATTTAATGTTCTATATTTTGATTCGATGACAACTTTATGTGTTTACCACAAGAAAAATTTTCAATTACTTTAAAATATAACTAAATCAATTCATAATACCATTAAAATTTTTCATTATCTAAGCGATGGATATTATTGATTGATCTAAATATAAACAGAATTGAACTATAGCCCGGATGTTATACAAGACATAATTAAATAGACCTGGTTCCAGGATTTCTGGAAATTATAATTGACAATTGATACAGATAGCCACAGACTAGCAGAATGGAATATATGTATAATAGCAGAACTAAAACCTAGAATCAATATTCAAATGAATAGCATGCTATTTATATTAGGAATTGGGGAGTAAAAAAAGAGTAAGCACTTGAGTAAAAAATATCAGAGAATATTACATGGCAGTCAGAGAATAAAGTCCTGTGAGAAAGCCTAGTTGATAGAAGACAGCCCAACTTAAAGTATACAATGCATCCCCCAAAATTCTGGCCATAATGTTACTTCTACTCCTTGATTTTCAGTGCTATTTTCAAACACTGAATTCTCTGTTCTCCATTTCAAATCCCAAATCCTGGAACTATTTGTACCACCTGTCTCTACTTCTTTACATCCCATAACTCTTGAACCTACTTCAGACTGTGCTGCGAACACTCGGCTGGAACGCTCAAAGCCAAGTGCAAAGATCCTTTCTCTCATTTGGCCTCTCTGCAGAAAGCAAAAGAAAACCAACAAAAACCTGATTTTTCTTGAAACATTCGCCTCTTCATTGTTCTTTCAGTCTTTCCTAGGTCCTCTACTAGCTCCTCTTTGTTCTCACTTTCCACCACACTTCTTCAGGGGGCTCAGCTACTTTCATGCAAATAACTCTGTGATGTCTCTTTTCACTCAGAGCTTTTTCTCCTAAGCTCCATGATCGCATGCCAAGTGTCTCCTGGCCATGTCTCCATGGGCATCTCACAGATGCCTCAAACATAATATATCAAAAATTGAAATCATCCTCTACCCTCTCAACTCTGTTTTTTTTTTTTCCTGGAGACGTATATACATAAATGACTGCACCACCCATACAGTTATACAAGCCAGAAATTTGAGTGCCACCTTTGACTTCTCTTCCTCCTTAATCTCCACACACAGTTAGTTCTTGATCACACCTGCAATAATGTGTCCAATTCTGACAACCACACATAATAAAAAAATAACTTGGAACTGTGCGCAGGAGGAAAGTGGGTATATGGGAACTCTCTCTATTCTCTGTTCGATGTTTCTAAACTACTCTAAAAAATTAAAATCTATTAATTAAAACAAAAGGAATATACAAAGGAGAGTGCCAATGGCAAGAGATTTAAAACTATTTCATATAAAAAAGAGATATACACCCATGAAATACTCATTTTCACAAAAAAGATTAAGAGACATCATGATAACTACCTTACAAAATTGTAGAGGAAAAAGGAAGATGTGTTCAGCGGACTCCCTGAAAACAAAGCTGCATTCACCAGGAGAAATGACAAAGAAGCAGCTTTCAGATTCTTATAAAAGAACAAACTATTTAAAAAACAAAAACCTTCGAAAAGCAGTGAATTACTAAACCATTTATTCAACACAGCACTTTTTGGTTTAGAAAGTGTTTTTTATTTTCTGTTATCCTATTTAATTACTACATCAACTCTGCTTCTAGGTAGGAGGACAAATATTATTACCTTCAATTTATCAATAGGAAATGAAGACAGTGAGCCTCAGATTATTGAGTGACTTGACCAAAATTGGTCAGGTAGGTCCCGGCATACCACACTTAAGTAATTCATACTACACAGCATTGTCTTACCAATAGATTCTCTATTCCTGGCTTCTCCCATCCACATACAATGTTCAGAAAATATGAGTTGAAAAACAAATTAATCGGTCACTTAATGCATAAATCAAGCCAGAGTTTAATTCCAGCGCTGTTAAGTGTTAACAAAGAGTCAAATATAATTAAGTGACTAATAATACGGAAAACAAACATACAAAAATGTATACAAAAGGTTTAGAAGAGAGCGATAACTCGAGGTGGTTTGGCTAGATATATGATATTAAAATCTGATTTATAGAATGCGTATAATACAGAGAGGACAAAATCTATTCTCAAAGTAGTCTGATAAAGAGCACCTTTAGAGGGTCCTGAACTGGTCTTTTTATGGCGTGCCTCTCCCCTGGGATTTAAGAAAGGTAATAAGAATAAAGAAGACACAAACAAATGGGAAGATATCTCATGTTTGTGTATTCAAAGACTTAACACTACTAAAATGTTCTTACTTCTCAAAATGATCTATAGATTCAAAGCAATCCTTACCAAATTCCAATGGTATTCTTTACAAAAATAGAAAAAATAACTCTACAATTCATATGGAACCACAAAAGACCATGAATAACCAAATAATCTTGAGAAAGAACAAAGCAGGAGATATCACACCTCTTGATCTTAAAATATATTGCAAAGCTACAATAATCAAAACAGTATTATCCTGGCATAAAGAAAGACATATAGACCAGTGAAACAGAAATAAAACCCTTTGTATACGGTCAACTGATCTTCAACAAGGGTACCAAGAATATGCAATTAGGAAATTAGAGCCTCTTTAACAAATGGTTTTGGGAAAACTGGAGATCCATATGCAAACGAATGAAATTGGATTCTTATATCATACATAAAATCAACTCAAAATGGATTAAAGACTTAAACATAAGACCTAAAACCATAAAACTCCTAGAAGAAAACACAGGGGAAAGGCTTCATGACATTGGTCTTGGGGATGGTATCATGAATGTGACACCAAAAGCCACAGGTAACAAAAACAAAAGTAAACAAGTGGGACTATATCAAACTAAAAAGCTTCTACATAGCAAAGGAAACAATCAACAGAGTGAAAAGGCAACCTATGGAATGGGAGAAAACATTTGCAAACCACATATCTGATAACGGGTTAACCTCCAAAATATATAAGGAACTCCTACAAATCAATAGCAAAAAAACTAAAAACCCAATTGTCTATAATAATTAATAACCCAGTGGGCTAAGGACTTGAATAGACATTTCTCAAAAAAAGACATACAAATGGCCAACAGGTATATTAAAAAATGCTCATCATCACTAATCAGCAGGTAAATGCAAATCAAAACCAAAATGAGATATCACCTCACACCTGTCAGGATAGCTATTATCAAAAAACAAAGATAATAAATGTTGGCAAAACACTGTTCACTTCAACACTATTCACAAGAGCCAAGACGTGGAAGAGCCCAGATGAATGGACAAAGAAAATGTGGAATATACATACAATGGAATATTATTCAGGCTTCAACAAAAAGGAAGGAAATCCTGATCTAGGTAACAACGCATATGAACCTTGAAAACATTATGTTAAGTGAAATGTCAGTCACAGAAAGACATATACTGCAAGATTCCACTTATATGAGGAATCTAAAATATAGCAGCCCCCCTTATCCATGATTTTGCTTTCCATGGTTTAAGTTACCTGTGGTCAATCGTGGTCTGAAAATATTAAATGGAACATTCCAGAAATAAACAATTCATAAGTTTTAAATTGTGCGCTGAGTAGCCTGATGAAATCCCACCTGGGACATGAATCATCCCTTTGTCCAGCAGATCCATGCTGTATAAACTCCCCGCCCCCGATTAGTCATTTATTAGCCATCTGGGTTATCAGATGATCAGATCAGCTGTCACAGTATCATAGTCCTTGTGTTCAGGCAATGCTTATTTTACTAATATGGGCCCCAAGGCACAAGAGTAGTGATGCTGGCAATTTGGATATGCCAAAGAGAAGTTATTGTTAATCTCTTACTGTGTCTAACTTATAAATTAAACTTTATCGTAGGTATAAATGTACAGGAAAAAAACATAGTAAATATAGGGTTTGGTACTATCGGCAATTTCAGGCATCCACTGGGGGTCTAGGGACATATCCCCCTGCAGATAAGGGGGGACTTCTAGAGTCAAATTCATAGGATCAAAGAGTGGAATGGTAGTTGTCAAGAGCTAGGAGGAAGGGAAAATGGGGAGTTACTAATCAATCGGCATAAAGTTTCAGTCAAGTAAGATGAGTAAGTTCTAGAGATCTACTATACAACCTTGTACCTATTATCAACAATACTGTATTAGATACTTAAAAATTTGTTAAGAGAGTACATCTCATGTTGTGTTCTCCCTACAATCAAATAAGATTTAAAAACAAGAAAGATAAAAAGATTAGGTTTCACAAGAAAGAGCTGCTTCTCTTATCTGTACTTCTCTTGCAAACCATTAACCTCTCTGGTAATAATAACGCCCAGGCACAGGATTGTTATGAGAATGATATAATACGCATGTGCAAAGAACCAAGTGTAGAACACCACCTACTTTTGTGACTAGGTGAGGGGTCCACAGACAGCATGGTGCACTCAGACAACAGAGTGATCAGATTCTCAAGAATGGAGAAAAATATTTGAGCATTAATGAGCTGTTTGATTAGCATGCCTTCTTCATTTTTATTCATTCATTCATGTATTCTTTTAATTAAATGAGTTAATAACTTTAAACAGTGTGGGGAACAAGGGGCTGGCCCCGTGGCAAAGTGGTTAAGTTCATGCGTTCCACCTTCGGCGGCCCAGGGTTTCACCGGTTCGGATCCTGGGCGCAGACATGGCACTGCTCATCAGGCCATGTTGAGGCAGCATCCCAAATGCCACAACTAGGAGGACCCACAACTAAAGATGTACAACTACGTACTGAGGGGACTGGAGGAGAAAAAGCAGGGGAAAAAAAAGTGTGGGGAACAGTATCTTGTACATAAGACCTACATGGTATTTGTTAAATATATCAATTCATACATAAACATTTATTAAAGTAAATACCTACTGTATTCAAGGTCAGGGATCTAAAGGTAGAACAAAGCCATGATCCACTTTTGTTTTTATTATTATATGCTCTATGCCAAATTATTTCAAAGGTGTGTATATGGATGTAAGAATAATAAAATATAGTTTGAGAGTACTTTTAAATATTTACTACAAATAGTTTACCTTCGTGGTTCATCTTTCAAAAGTATTTTTTTACTTATATTAATTAGTTATATTATAACGTTTAATCTTCAAAAATCAAAACAATTCTTGCCTAGGCTGTTTCAAGAATTCCAGCACCATATAATAAATTGCTTGAAAAAGTGTGGGGTTTCTTTTCTTGTTAGCTTTCCGCTAAAAATTTTTTATAATTGGGATTTAATGAAGGTAAAGGTCAAGATTTAACTTTTGTTGTTAGCATTCTTCTAAAAAGTGTTTTATAATTGGGTTTTAATAAAGGTTTAAGGTCAAGGTTTAACTTATAGAATTTATATTTTCAACAAAGTTTGGTCTATACGAGAGCAGTTAACTTGTTAAAATTTTAAAAATGTAATGCTCTATGTTAAGAGTTAGCATGCAGCTATTTACAAAGGGAATATAAGCATTTTCATTTGCAATCTGGCCAATGATGCTAGGACTATTTAAACTGGCCAAGCAAGAGAATAAAATAATGGTTCACCCCTTTACTGTTGCTGGAATACTCTGCCTAATAGGTAAATTGGATCACATCACTTATCTCCTGAAAAAAAAAATCCCTTAAAGGCCCTATGGGATTTAATCCCTAGGGGATAAAATCTAAAATCTTTTGATCCAGGCCCTTAGTCAGGTTCCTGCCTATGCACCTTCAGAAACACCGCCCCCTACAGGCTCCTGCGAAAACAGCCATCTGAATGAAGTAGGTTGCATTTCCCCAAACTCATGTTCTCCCATCCTCCAAATCTGTGTGTGTGTCTTCTTATGTTGGGATGCGCCAACAAAGTTCTCTTCCTCCTTCAAGTCTCAGCTCAGGAGTTACCTTCTAACTATGTTATCTACCAAAATACTCAGTTATAAATGTTTAATGTTTACAGGATATAGAGATATTGTGATGATGTAATTCAAAGGGCAACATGATCATAAACTTAAGGGAAATAGATTTCTATATTGTTTATCTCAGAGTAAAAGATGTTCAGGACAGGTGGGTATGCAAATGAAAAGCAACGTTTCTACCAGAGAGTCTCTAAGCCATCATGGTTTACTATCCAAAAAACCCAGCCACCACCCCACCAACAAAGCCTTGAGACTATTATTTCATGATTGGCTGTGAACTATGAAGAGATATAAAGAAAAAGAAATTACTCTGCTCAAGATTATTGCCATCAGCTACTACATACTAGACCTCAGTGCTTTATTTACAGAACTCCCTACTGACAAATGATAGAATTGCATAATGAGTATACAAATGCCTTTTCAAGAATAGATCTTGAAAACTGTTTTTATAAAAATGCCTTCTGGCTGAATTATGGAAAGGCAGTGTGCTGACAGTCAGAAGGGACAGTAACACACACGGGCTTTGTTGATTTCTAATGGATTCAATCCCGAGTAGCATGAAAAAGAGGGAAGCTAAAATACTTTAGGAAGGTTTGGATCTCTCTCTCCATGTGGTCCCGTCATGTGAAGAATAGCAGGATATGTGTACAGTAGTCTTCTATTTAAAAGAGAACACAGTGCTTTAAAAATTCCCATTTGAATAGACAAGATCAGTAGGTTGCTAGAGAGCTGTAATGCTACAGAACATACTCACAGGGGTAAAACCTTGTTATTTTGAGACAGTAATCCAACAAAGACTGAACAGAGATTTTACAGAATTTCAATTTTTTTTAAGAGAAACTTTTTAATAAAGTTGTGTACCCATTTCTAGGGAAAGATAATTTTTGTCAAACCATAAAATGCTGGGTTTATGCTGTGAATATTTTTGAAGCTTCATTTTCCTCAGTAGTTATATATTTTCACATTTCTTTTTCATGTTTTTTTTCATTGAAAACCCTTTATACCTGCCTGACTTTAATCCAAGGATCATTAATACACCATCTGAAGTAGTCAAATGATGGCAGTTCTCACACTTCCTCCTGCAGTCCTCAAGAATTCTCCCATTGTGCAGTTGAGGCTGATGCTAATGCAACTGAGGAAAAGTCACCATAATTATAATAAAATAATACCACCACAACCATCTTTTATTAAGTCATGCTGTGCAAAGGCAATCTGCATACCTATCCAAGCACAACAGGATATGATTGATTCAGCCCTGCTGGCTGTCCCAATAAAGAGTGCTGCCCTCAGCCCCTGTGATCACCAATACAACAAATGTTAATGCACGTGGCTTGCAAGGCAAAACAGCTAATCCCAGTTCAGCTTGACAAGCCATGAATTGTCAGTAATGAGCATAAGCTTTCAAAGTCTAAAAAATGATGACGCCTTCATCCTCTTATGTAGGAAGCTCTGGCAGAAGGAAAAGTATGAAAGGAGGAGCAGCATGATGAAAGCATGCAAGCCTGAATTGTAGTGTCTAGAAACCTCATAAGTCAAATGCCTTAGTCATTTATTTTACATCCCTAGGGACACATTCACATGTTGCCAGCCATAAGAAGTAGAGTCAAGGGCCCCCCCCCCCCCAAAGCCAAGGTGGCTTCTTAAAATCAACCAAGAGAGTGAAAACACAATAAAAAATCAAATGGGCAAGGTTTTAAAGATTTTCAAGATTCAAGAGCAAAAATAACCAATGGGAAAACACTTACTAACTGTAGGTAGTAATGGCAACACTTTGCTTACCAGAAGACAACCATACCCATACATTTGGTCAGTGCTTCCCACTAGCCCCAGAACTCATTGCCAAGGGTCAGGATATGGAGGGGATGGGAAGCAAAGAAATCTAATCAGTTTCTGTTTGTTCCATAGACTTTCAAAATGGAAGAACTTAGAGGAAATTCAAACTATGAGCAAGAAAGCATTTATATGTGTCTCTTAAGTATCAGAAATAAACATTTCTCATGCTGCCAATTGGCATACTATCAGTTTCACCTGAGGAACACAGGTTTGCTAGTCTCCACTGAACTGACTGGATGATAGCTCGTATGCTTAGAATCCTACACTCATCTCTCTGATTCAGTAGCTGTTTCCTCCTCTAGGGGTCAGCACACTAGAGATGTCAATTACACCTGTTTTGGACATGTTTTCATAAGAAGACAAAGTTGTCTTCAAAACAAACAAAAGAAAGAAAAGAAGTACATGGATGCCAAGAAATCTTTACTGAGTCTACCTTTTTAAATAACAACACTCAGAAACCTCCCCTGACAACATGAATCAGTTTAGAAATTATCAGAACCTACAATTCGGAAAGATAACAAAGTCATCAATCATTTACTCAAATATTCTATCATCAGTACTACACAGTTGATAAGTCAGAAATCATGTTAAAACATATTTTTAACCACGTGCTTTAAAGTATTCAGATTTTCAACAATACGGTTTCAACGAATGAACTGTGTCAAAAATTCCAGCTTCAGTCTAATGTATCAGCCATAAAAGCAATTTATCTGCTGAAAAATGCAGTCAGTTTCTGTAAAGAATGTACTTTCTATGCCAAATATGATCTTTTCCACAGTTACATAAACACTTGATGCAATGAAATTACTAGCAGTTCTCTTGTTGGTCTCCGTTCAGGTGTATTTCCCTGCCTGTTACATCTCCATCTCACACACTTTGTCTATTGTTCAAAAGAGTCATTTCATGCATCAGGAATACCACGATGCTTCTGAGATGGGTTATGTGCATTGTGGCTGATGTACCTAAGAAAACTATGAGACTATCACTAATAAGAGAAGCCTGCAGAACCATCTGCATGGTTTTATAACAAGTTCTGTGGTTGAATTTATATAGAAAAAAAATTGCACCAACAACAAACTAATAGAGTTTACAAAAAGTCTTTTTGGCCTTTAGAACCAAACAGATCTTTGTGATAAAAGTATCTTGTCTGGATACTCCCTGAGGCACAGTATGTTTTCCATCCTTAAATAGATTATTTATGGGTACTATAAAATTACAATTCTGGAAACAAAATTATGTAACATCATGAATTCTGGGAATGTGGGTTTTTTGTCAATTCACTTGAAAATTAACTTGAAAGCAATCAGGTACTGTATTAAGAATTTTGTAGCATATAATTAATGAATTTTAGTAATTTTCAATAAAATAACAAAAACAAAAGCACCGTTTAAGGTATTTTAGGACTAGTGTGATTAACTTAGTATATTATAAAAACATATAAGATCCTTTTCAAAACGTTCAACAATTATGCGTTTGAACAATAATGAGTTGATACTTTCAAAGTTAAGTTTTAACTATACTTCCTCTTAATAAATTTTAATTTTTAAATGTCAATTAAAGAAGTACTAGTTCTAAAGGAAGAAAAGGACAAAAACCTACACCAGTTCATTCTTCAATGCAGAAGTAAGCCTGGAGTGCTATAGTAACTTTGTGATGTATTTTTCAAAAGAGTTTTCAACTCAACCTACTAGGTGGTTGTAGGAACTCAATCCATGCCTTGGAACCCCTCTGATAGAAGATATCAAAGCCTATACAACTTGCATCTGAACACTATCTTTGTATCATTTTTCCTATAGTTCACCTCGAAGTATTAGCCTGGAAAATTGTGTGACTGTATTTGCCACACCACATTAGTATTTGATATTTAAAGATGCTTATTGGTGAAGGTAAGATCAATAGTGCCAATTATTCAATGCATTGCAGGTTTCCTCTCCAAATATTACTTATCCACAGAATTTTGCATTTCTATCAGACAGCTGACTTTCCACTTAATTACAATAGTGAGGTTACACTTCAGAATAATGAATTCTGATCAAGCAAGATTTGCCTGGTCTATAAAAGTGATCTAAGTTTCTGGCAGGGAGTTATATTGGGGTTATATGCTCACAGCTTTTCCTGATGGAAAACATGATCAAAGAGGTTTGGGGACCCCAGGAGAGTTTGAATTTTAACTTCTTACTAAGCAAAACTTCATTTATCTGATTGTACAAAGCTAGCTGGTGTTTTTAGATGCAAAGAATAGAACTCTGGGTAATTTAAGCAGGAAGGGAATTTACTGGAAGACTGAAGAACCAAGTTCATAAGATGGTAAGAACAGATACTTAAGTTTCATAGAAAAATCAGGTGTCCATAAGTGTCTGATGAGGAAGTCTCTACTGCTGAACACTGAGAAGTGGACAAGGCTGCAGGCACCACTGGCTTTGCTGCTACTGGTTGCTGGGGGATTCTACAGCCACCGTCTCACTAGAATAAACTTTCCTATACCTCCTTCTTAACATCTGTTCTACATTCAAAATACCATATGGGAATATCTAATAGGCTGCAAATAAGGCCTGTGCTCACCTCTGGTTGCTAGAGCTTCAAAAATGTGAGTCTCTGGACCTTTCTACTTCTGTTTTGAAAAATGTAGCAGTTAGGATGAGCTAGATTATAACAACAGAACAGTCTCCAAATCTCAGTGATTAAAAAAAATCTTTCTCACACTCTTTACATGCCCCATTTTTCATCAGCTGAGGACTCTGCTACATGCTGTGTTCATTTCAACAGAGACAGCCACTTGATCCAGCTGTCACGCCAGAAAGAGTCCTAGAACAGTGATCATCAAAGTGGAATCCAGGGAATCCTGGGGATCGGCAAGTTCAAGCCTATTTTCATAATCATATTAAGATGTTATTTGCCTGGTTTTTTTTTCATTTTGATGATATAGAAACTCATCTTTAATAATAATAATTACAATAATATATTGATGATGGTAATAATACCCCATAATAATAATTAAAATAATATATTAATGATGATAATAATACCTCTTATGGCAATTTATAGTTATAAATTATACTCACAGAAATGATCTCATTTGATTATAATATTCTTGAAAGGTAAATTATTAATAGCTATCTACCATACATACATACGCACACACACACACAAACTTTAAAGACAAGGAGACTAAGAACAGATATTTTAAGTTCAAATTATAATGAGCTAACTATCTTTTTTTAAACTTTTATTTTGCATGTATCTCCACAATACTTTTAATGCTTCTCTTCTTTCTGGGAATTCACCTCTCTCTCATTTCAGCCTGGTGTTTCTGTCAACAACTTAAATGTATTTTAAATTTTATCTCAGAAGTCACAGCCTTTCATTGGGTTATTTGTTTTCTTATTTTTGAGTTTTGCAAATTTTTTTATACATTCTGGGTACAAATTCATTATCAGATATAAGACTTGAAAATATTTTCTCCTAGTCTGTGGCTTGTCTTTTCATTCTCTTAACAGTGTTATTCAAAGACTAGTAATTTTAATTTTTAAGAAAGTCCAATATTTCAATTTGGTCTTTTAGGACTGTACTTTTGGTATCATTTGCCTTCAGTCTTTCGCCAGTAAGTATGATGTTCTATGTGAGTTTTTCATAGATTCCGTTTATCAGCTTGAGGAAGTTCCCTTTTCTTCTTAGTTTCATGAAGGTTTTATCAGGAAAGAATGTAGGATTTTGTCAAATGTTTTTTCTACAAGTATAGAGATGAACATACATTCTTTTTTAGTTTGTTACTATGATGAATTACATTGATTTTTTGTGGGGCGGGGTGGCTTAAAACAACACAAACTTACGTTACAGCCTGTGAGTCTAAAGTCCAGTGAACTTCAAGTCCCTCAGGGTTGAAATCAGTGTCAGTAGAGCTAAATTTCATTTTAGAGGCACTAGGGGAGAATGCACTTCCAGGTTTATTCAGGTTGTTGGCAGAATTGAGTTACAAGTGGTTCTAGGGCTGTGTCAGGTAGGCGCTGCCCTTGGCTCCTAGAGGCCTCTCTCTGGAACTTGCACATGGGCCACTGCATCTTGAACAAGCAATGGCACATCCATTCTTGCTCATGCTGCCACATCTCTCTGACTCCTCTTCTTCTGCTGTGCCTCGTAATTTCCTTTTACACTCTCATTTTCTTACTAATTAATGTACAGTGGAGTTTTCTAGAAGCTACATGACACTGTGATATTTCAACAGATTGAATGCAGAAGCTGATATGAGCATCTAGCTGTCTTCTTTTCAGCCAAAAATTAAGAAGATTTGCAAAAATGTAAAACAATGCTATTCTCTTCATTGTTTTTTAGTAGAAACATATTATTTTAAATGATTTAATACATATTTTAAAAATTTCTGTTTCAAGTTCCAATATAGTAAATGTCACTATAACATATAGTATGGATATAAATACACAGAACATACAGATATAACCAACACAAACTAAATCTTTTTAAAATTCTCAAAACTTTTTAAGAGTGTCAAGGGTCCTGAAACAAAAAAAAATTTAAAGGTTTAAGAACAGCTCTACTGAATCTCACACCAGCAGTGAGATGATCTGGCTCAGAAGACCTCATCACTGCTGCTCATATCTGACTGGTCGGAAGTAGTAATGGACCCATCCTACCAGAAGGCCGCCAGGAAGTTCAATCCTGTAAGGCAGAGAGCTGGAAAGACTAAGAGAACATTGACGACTAGTGCAGAAGGCACACCCTGCCTCCACCAAGACTCACTTTTTCCCCCAAAGGGAAAGTATACAAGAGGTTGGGAAGCTAAAACTATAACAAAAGCCCGCCACATACTCTGTGGGCTCATCTGAATGTGCTTCACTATTCAGAAAAGGCTACCGTTCAGTTCCTCCAATTAGAACAAAGTACTTAAAATTGTCTGCATACAAGGGAGGTCATGATGTATCACTAACACGCCAGATACTTGTCTACTATTTTGGTCCTTGTAGGTGATGAATCCCAGATTATCCTCTTAAACATTTCTATTTTCACATTTCCAGATTATGCCTGGCATCAATCTATCCCAATATCTGTTAAGGAGAGATTGGATTGTATGATACATATAAATAGTTCTCGATAAATCAGTGTCTAAGAACTCAAGAACAGATTTTTGATACTATGTTTAAAAATGGAAAAATGAGGTTTGCACATCATACTTCTAGCTGGTTTTATTGCAAGCTCATCATTATCCATATTTCAATAAGTTTAATTCAATTTGTAGAACTTCAAATGTTGCTTAATGAAGAAATATTTTCTGAGTTATTCATGTTTGGGATGGTTTGTAAAGATACGTGTTGCTTAACACAAAAATAACCCTTTATCAAAGAAACAGATTTAGCATAACTAATATTTATGTCTCAGATAAAGTCATAAACATTGTATTATTGAGGTTAATCAACAGTATGGCCAGTGAAAAATTATTAGTTCCTGCGCCCAGAATTCGAACCAACGACACAGGGGGCTGCCTGCAGCGGAGCGTGCGAACTTAGCCACTCGGCCACGGGGCCAGCCCCCATTATTCCAATTTTTGATACCTATCTAGATAACCATGAAAATATTTTTTGCTACACAGCCAGAACACATCTCAGGCTTTAAGATCTTTTAGGTAACATAATAACATATTCTAACTTGCCTTCAAAACTGTAAAGCATATACATAGGAAATTTCTCACCACCATTATAATTACTAATAATTGCCGCTACTTGGCCAGAAGTCATTAAATACTGGAAGATTTAAACTTCTGGCTAGGATTTACTGATCTTCTTATGTGGCTATATTCCAGGATTACCTTTCAATGGTTGCTTTCTAAAATAATATTAAGCTCTTTTCTCGGTTTACTTTAATCCATTTATCAGCCCATAACTCTGAACCAATTACTGAAAAATAGCCTTAGTGACACTTCTGTCAGTATAATTGTTAAGATTTATCCGAAGATAGATTTTTATATCTTATTTTTAGTCAGCTTTAAAGAAGCATAGTTTATGAGAAATAAAATTAATTTTAAGTATACGATTCAGAGTTTTAACAAATATATGCAGTCATGTAACCAGTAAACCGATCATGATACAGAATTACTCCATCACCCCAAAAAGTCCCTCATGCCCACGGGCTGTCAATCTCTCCCCCATCCCTCAACTTCTGGCAACCACTCATCTGTTTCTATGATTATAATCTGGCCTCTCCTGGAATATTGCATAAATGAAATTGCCGTGTGGAGTCTTTTGTATCTAGCATCTTTCACTTAGCATAAAGCTTTTGAGAGTTGCTACAGGAATCAATAGTTTGGTCCTTTTTATTGCTGAGTAGTAGTATTCCACTGTAAATGTATCCCACATTTGTTAAACCAGAGTGATAGCTGATGAACAATGAGTTCTTTTCTGCTATTTGGCTGTTATTTAAAAAGCTACTCTGAATATTTACATACAAACTTTGTGTGGACGAAAATTTCATTTCTCTTGGAAAAATATCCAAGAGTCTAAGGCAATACACATACAGCAACCTTGACAAATTCACTTGTTAGATTAGTTTTTTTGATGATTCTTCAAGATTTTCTATAAAAACAATACTGTTAGAGAGTTGTGCTTCTTCCTTACCAAGCTGTATGATTTTTTTTTAGACTTACTGGACTACCTAGGATATTCTAAACAATGTCAAATAGGAGTGGTGGGAGTGGACATACTTGCTTTGCTCCTGAATTTGGAGGAAAAGCATTTACCACATTGGAGGATGTTAACTACGGGTTTGTCAATGATGCCGTTTATCAGTTTGAACAAGTTCTGTTCTATTTCTAGTTTGTTGAGAGATTTTATCATGAATGAGTGCTGAATTTTGTCAAACATTTTCTCTTTTTAAAAAATCTGTTAATATACCGAATTGTAATGATTGGTTTTTCAAATGTTAAAGCAACCTCGCATTTCTGGGATAAACCTCACCTGGTTATAATGTATTACCCTTTTTATTTACCACTACTAATTCACTAAATTTTTGAAAATAAATTTTGTACCTACGTAATGAAGGACACTAGATTGGAGTTTTCTTTTTTTTAATAACAAAATTGTCTGATTTTGTTATCATAGAACGTGAAAGTATTCTCTCCTCCTCCATTTTCTGGCAAAGTCTATGTATATTTGACATTATTTCTTGATAAAGATTGGTAGAATTCACCAGTGAAGACATCTGGCCTTGGAGTTTTTTATTTGTTTTTTGTCAGGTGGAAAACATTTTTGTTTCCAATTTTTAATAGAGTTTAATTTTTAGAACAGTTTTAGGTTCACAGTAAAACTGAGCAGAAGATACAGAAATTTCCCACATACCTCTTGCCCTCACACATGCACAGCCTTCAGTTTCCTCATTCTGCAAGTCTTGAAAAAAACAGTTAAGATCACACATTGATTTCACTGGTCTGACACATTGTGTCCCCTGCCTCTCAATCTAAGGTTCACCTCAAGGGCCTTGGTGGCCATGGATTGGTTTCTGCTCCCAATTCATTTATTCTGTGATGTAGTATGGCGGTACCTGGCTATCATATCTGCCCATGTCCTCAAAGAGGAGATATGATGTCTACAGATTTTGAAGCAAACACATTTGCATGGATCCTTATACATTGTCAACAACATCCTGGAAATCTGGTCTACCTACTAGGACTTGAACTCCTGTATAAGTGAGGAACTCACTACCTCACAAGCAGCTCTTACATTTAAAGTGTTCCCATCATTAGTCAGTTCTTCTGTGGGAGGACATATAAGTCCAGAGAGGCCGAATAAGGAGTTTATGATCAGATTGCAATGTGCAATCAACACCAAAATCCAAGTGATCTGATTTCAAGTGTCCTGTAAGCTCTTTCTTTGCCTTTCATGGATCCTTTGTTAGAATTCTTCCTGGCAGGGGAGATTAGGGCTCATGATTATTAATTTATAATACTAATAATACTTCTTGCTTTCTTGCTTAATATTTACAGGAGTAAATATTTCCATCATTTCAGGAAGTACATACATTTGTACATCATTAGAAGGTTTTTTAAATTCCATGTTAAATTTCTTAATATATACATTCGCTTTCAGTGGGCTTCGTCAATTGCACCTGCGAGACTATAAAGTATTCATGTACTCAATGTAGATTAAATTTTGATCACTTTTTTCCATTTGAGAATGATTTAGACATTTTAAGAACTAATCTGCTGGAGCAAAGACTTGGCATTTTATTCAAGATTTGTTAATATGTTTATCTGTTGCTTCTTACCCTTTTTCCTTCACTCAGTCATATAATGTATATTTTTTGAGCAATTAAGTTCATAGGATACAGTATTGAATACTCTCTCCCCTTCTGAAGCTTATGGTCAAGTGAAGAACGAAAATAGGTAGATAGATTAAGATTTCTTAAATTGGCTAAAAGGAAAGCAAATTATTTGGAGATTTCTCATACTTTTAACTATCATATACATAAGACAGTAGAAAAAACTAATGCATAGGAGGAGATTTTCACCATCTTTTCAGCATTAAAAGTCAAATTAAAATTTGGATAACTGAATGATACATCAAAATGCCAATTTCCAAAGTCACACTTTCTACAACAAAATTATCTCATGTTAAAAAATTGTAGCACACTCTTCTCAAAGAGTGTTCCAGGGACCTCTAGGGGTCGCTGAGACATTTCTCAGTGGGTCCCTGAGGTCAAAACTATTTTCATAAAAATACTAAGATGTCATGGCTTTTTCATTCTCACTCTCACGAGTAGAGCTTCCGGTAGGCTACACGTTGTGTGATATTACAACAGTCTGAATACAGAAGTATGTAGATGAATCCAGGTGATCTTCTAATAAGCCAGGCACTAAAGAAATTTGCAAAAATGTAAAATGATAATGTTCTCCTCACTATTTTTGTTTTGAAAAATACGTTCTTTTATAATTATATGCTAATATTTAATGGGCTTATTGTTTTTAAAAAATATAAAAGAAGTATCTTAACATTTTCTATTTTAACTTATAAAATGACAAATATATGTATATATTATATATATACATATGTAATCCACATAATCACAAGCTCTTTGTGGTCCTCAATAAGTTCTAAGAGTTTAAAGAGATCCTGAGACCTAAAAGTTGAAGACAGTGATATAAGATATAAAAAATGACAACACGTATGACTCTTTAATCCTTGTCACTGTCACGTTTCTACCTCAGAAGTCTACTAAGTATAAAATTAAAATCTAAAATTAGACCCCTTTCTGCATTAATATGCAAATGTTATTGCAATGACTGGGTCATTAAAAATATGAAAATATAAACTCATGAATTTAAAGAGTCCTATAGAATCTCAGAAGTCAACATTTTCATTTTACTGATGAGCAAGCAAAGGCCAAGATTGATTATACACTTGTCATAAATCAAACAGCTAGTTAGTGCAAAACTAAATCAAGAATCTAGTTCTACCAACCAACCTTTGCTCTTCAGTGTTATGACTTAAATAAAAATGCTCTGTTATTCAAAACCAACTAAATCATCATATTAAAATATTTTTAAAATTGTCAGCATTTTCCCAGGTCTCTATTTATATAGCAGGGAAAAGAAAATCACTGAAAAACATTTAGGCAACACTGTACATGCTCATTGTTATAGAAGCTGCATATTTTAGTTATTCATCAGTCTTCTTTTGTACACTTTCTACCACCATATACAGTGAGAGACAACAGAACTTGAAGGACAAAACTCCTCAAAATGACTGCTGAAGCTACTCTTCCTTCAACAACTACACAATGGATGGACATGTGTCCTACTATTGACTTACTTAAAATCTGAACGAGAAAAACATGATAAGCAACATAAAAATGGTCTAGTTCCCCAAGCTAAAAATTTTAGAAATCACACTAATTGTGACTAATTGTTTAACATCTACTTACACACAGACACACCAGCCCTGTAACAACAAACATTTCTCCATGTTTTATTGTTCCATTCTTCCTAACTAGAATGTCAATGATCCCATAAGAAAAAAAAAATAGCAACAGAAAAAAAGGCTAAATCTCAAATTTACAACAGCATATCGATGTCTGAAATGTTAATGGATTTCAACTCTGTGGCTTATTGACACTTGTGGTTTTTAGAGTTGGAAGAAAAGTAATCAATGTATTGAGTGAACATAAACTCTGAGTTTGTATGGTCACAGCTAAAAACCCATGCAATAATTTCTTCAAGATATTAATATTACGAAAATTTAGTGACAACTGAAGTTATGTTTCCTATTTATTGTCTGTAAAATGAACAGATAAATAAGAGATGAAGAAGCAAAAGACAAAGAGGAGAGGGAAAAAGAGAAGGAAAGGGAAGGGGAGAGAGGAGGAAGGAGTAAGAATGGAAAAAGTGGGAGGTAGGACAGGTTGGAGGATGGCAGCAACAGGAATGCAGATCTCAATTAGCAAAAGACTGATTTATCAGCTAGAGGGGCAGCAGGAAACTACTGAGTCAGGCAATAAAAAGAACTTAATTGCTAAAGAAGAGGCTATTTCAATGCTAAAGAACAGAGAAATGGCAATCTAGATCAAAAGTCCAAAAACATAGAGTAGTTAGAGTACAACTGAAAGCAGTAGATTAAAGCACAATTTTACTTCATTTATTCAGTAAGCAATATTTCTCTTCACATAAATAATAAGCAGATTAGAAAAATAAAAGTTGCTGAAGGCAACTGAGCTCTTACAGTGGAGGGGCACATTATGTGTTACTGATGTCCTCTTACCCTCAAGGGGCTCGGAGGCCAGAGGGGCAGATGGTGTGGGCAACAAAGGTTGTAATAATAAGGTAATAAAGGTTGCCTCAGCCATCTTCCTTTACCTCTCCTCTCTAAGTGGTTGGTTGGAATCGCTGATCTCTAAGTTCCATCATAGTTCAGAAATATATCACTATGGTTTTCTGTAAGAGGCAATCAAAAGTAGAAATTTATCTTCAAATTGAGAAGTAAAAAAATTAACTAGCACCTAATGAAGAAATTGACTTTGGCATCTTTCACATGATTACTATCAAAAATACGCCAAAATAGACCTCTTGCAGTGCCGAGCAATGACTGTTACTTTACAAAGGGGCAGCTGCCTCCCCTCAAATTTCTTCATTTTTCCTACCCACCTTGTCCAAACATTTACTTATTACACAATAAAAAGCAAGCACTTTTTTATTAGGCATTGTTATGGGTTGAATTGTGCCCCCTGTCCAATTCATTTGTTGAAGTTCTACCCTCAGTACCTTAGAATGAGAACTTTTTTTGCATTAGAGTTGTTGCGGATGTAATTAGTTAAGATGGGGTCATCAGGGTGGGCCCTAATCCAGTCTGACTGGTATCTTTATAAAAAGGGAAAATCTGGACACAGAGACGTGCATAGAGGGAAGACAACATGAAGACATTCAAGGAGAAGATGGCCATCTACAAGCCAAGGAGAGAAGCCAGGAACAGATCCTTCCCTCACCGTGCTCAGAAAGAACCAACCCTGCAGACAATTTGATTTTGGACTTGTAGCCTCCAGAACCATGAGGCAATATATTTCTATGGTTTAAATGATCTAGTTTGTAGCACTTTGATATGCAGCCCTAGTAAACTAATATAAGTACTTTCTATGTACCTGCTGCACATTCCTCTAAGCACCCTGCATGTATCATTATACATAATCCTCACTGTACCTTCATAACGTAAGTATTAGTCTAAAACCCACTTTTACACAAATGGGAAGCTGAGACACAGAGAAGTGATGTCAATGACTCATATTCCGTAAGTGGCAGGGCCAAGATTCAAGCAGAGGCAATTCACTTCAGAGTGTATGAGTTTAACCACTGTACACACTGCCTCTCATACACGAGAACAGTTCCCAGGAGACAAAACTTCACAGTGTTGTGCTAATACTTC